>NC_048219.1:6403770-6575856 GCF_002007445.2 Ailuropoda melanoleuca | reverse complement strand
CCCCCGCGGCGAGGCTGCTTCTCCCTCTGCTCCTCACCCCGCTTGCGCTCTCTCACAAATAAATAAAGAAAATCTTAAAAAAACAAAAAGAGAGAGAGAGAGAGAGAAAGAATAATAATAACCATCATGGGAATAAACGTTCACCATGTGCAGGCACTGTGCTAAGAGCTTTACTAATGTTATGCCTTTTTTGGGAGACAACTGCCAAGATGTTCCTTTTACCAAAGAAAGAACGGAGCCTCACAAAGGTAAGGCACTTGCCAAAAGTCTCACACCTGGTATGTGGCAGAGCTGGGATTTGAAGCCACAAATTTTTCGTCATGATGCTCAGATGTCTACAGCCTCTAAGAGCCTCCCCTTTCTACCCACGCGTATCTTGAATGTTCCAGGAGCCTGGGGTCGAGGCTGCTGGTTCTGTGGACAGACCCCTGCCAGAAGAATGAGTTCTGCGTGGGCCTCTAAGGATTGGAACAGCTGCCCAATACTCCTGACCATCTTCTCCATCTCCCCTCCCCAGCTCCCCAGCCCCCCGCCCCAGGAAGCCTGCACAGCACAGCGTGGAGGCCATTTTGACCCTGGAGCGAGGGAGGGAAGGACGGGCCTTTCATCCACAGGGCACTTGTAAACAATTTCTAGAAAAGCAGCGTAGTACAGAGGTGAGAGGCTGGACTCCAGCCTGACACTTGTCTGCTTCAAGACCTTGGCCAAGCTAGTGAGAATTAAATGAGTTGATACGTGTCACATAAAGCCCCGAGAAAGGGGCCAGCACGCTATCAACAGTCTCCCAGGGTCCAGCCATCATTATGACTCTTTCTGCTAAAACCGGTACCAGCGGAAACCAACCACCCCCCACTCCCTGAGAGGACAGAGTTCTAGCCCCTTTTCCTTCTTTTTATACATAATAAAATGGCTTTTAAATAAGAAGCAATACATTATCAACTGGTAGAAAGTGTAAAAAATTCAGATTAAAAAAACCACCTTCAATCCCACTCTCCAAAGATCACGTTTCCATTCTTCTATTTAATGAGTATCACGGCGATCTGTGCTGTTTTTTTTTTCTTCGCCAGAAGGTGACTGGGATCTGTGGTCCTCCCAGCCCCATCAGTCTCTGAGTCACGCTGGTCTGAAACTGTCACCCCAGCCTCAGGCCTTCCCCGTGGTGGGGGCCGAGGTCTCAGAGACAAGAGAAAGGGGCTGAGAAGCAGGCAGCCACGTGTCTCCAGCTCCTCCTCAGCCACCTGAAGAATTTTATGAGCAAAGTGTTTCTGTGACTTTTTTTTCTTTTCCGTGACTTTTAAAAGGCAAATCAGAGCTGCCACCCCTGCTTACAATTCTTCAAAAGCTTCCTGTTGGACTTAAGCCAAAGGCCAAGACCTCCAATGCCGGGACCCGGTGGCCTGAGTCTGAATCCTGAGTCCAAGTTATTTGAACCTCTCTGTGCCTCTGTTTCCTCGTCTATAAAATGGGCACAATGGAATCTATGTCCTAGAACTGTTACGAGGTGAAATGTGCCACGTGCTTGGCACAGCACCTGGCCTATGGAAAGCCCTAGGTAAATGGCAGCAACTATTACTATTATAATTTTCTCCTTTCTTGCCTTTGCTGTCTACCCAAGGACACACATGCCAACAGCCTGACTGCGGAGCCCCCGCTTTGAAGCCCTCTGCTACGTGGCCTCCAAAAGCGAAAGACCAGAGCAAGCTTTCTCCTCAGATGTCTTTCTTGTTTTATGAGGGATAGGTTTTTTTCCAGAACCCCCTTCCGTCTCTTCGAGCAGAACGGGGTCCTACACCTGCCCCTTAAAGACTAACTGGCAGAGAGGAGTGGGAACGCCCTGGTTACAGAACGCCTGAACAAAATTGGGCCTCTGTTAGCTTTGACGGGTGCTTCTCAAACTCCAGGGGCTTCAGAATCAGCCGGAGGGTGAGTTCAAACTCAGATTTCTGGGCCCTGCCCCCCAGGCTGGATGAGGGAGGCCTGAGGTCAGGTCAGGAGTTTGTATTCTCATGAGTTTCCAGATGCTGCTGGTCCGGGGACCACCCTTCGAGAATCTTGGCACAGAGAAGGATGAGTGTCAGCCCCCAGGATGTAACCCAGTGTCCAGCTGCAGTCTCAGCCCCTGGAGACTGAGACAGGTGTGTGCAAACCCCGTGGCTGTGGCCATGGCTGTGAGAAAGGCCTCCCGGAGATTTCTGCCAGTCCCTCAGGGCTGATGTTCTCATGGCCACCGTCCTACGCTGATTTTTTGCAGCTGTTGCCTTTATTTCTACCCTGGAGTTGACCCAAACGAGGGACAAGGGATGAGAATATTCTCCCCGGCTCCCGTGCGTGCGTATGGGCTGTTCTGTGACTTACTAAAGACACAGCACGCCACAAAAGCAACTCAAGAGACGTCCTGTTCTTAAAGCCCAGCGGTCCCTGACCCTGGGGTTTGCATGTTCTCACAGGCCCTTCACTCCAGGCGGGGCCCAGCCAGCTCCTCTCCCTTCCTCCTCTCCTGCCCTCCCCTCCCTCCTAGCTGCCCCTGGGGCAACCAGAACTGAGCAGCTCCCTCCACCCCCCTTCCCCTCTGCTAGGCCTGCGGCCAAACACTCACCCCCACCCCTGCACAGAGCGCCCAGGGCAGGAGAGTGGTGGAAATGCCTATGAGATAGTGTGAGTGAGGAAATGGGGCTAAGCCCCCCTGCTGGGGAAAGGGGGTGCTTCTTATCTGAGCAAACCCTGAGGGTGGACAGACCACAGACAAAGCTCGGGTGTGGGTCCAATCCTGGGAGTTTGGGAGGGAGTGCATGGGGGCTAGGGTGGGACTCTGCCCACCTCCTCATGAGCTGGAGTGGGGACTGGGCTTCCCTTCTGGGCTCTCCTGGCCCTGAGATGACTCGAGGAACATTGGTGGGCATGCTGGGACTTCTGCAAACGTATGGCAGGGGATCTCCCCCTCTCCTCCTTCAGCTCTCAAAACCACTCACAACCAGGCTCCCAAAAGGAATCTCTGAAGCTTTTGAGCCTCAGACGCGGAGAACCTGCTAGCTAGGCAGAGGAACCCGTGAAGGCATCCAGAGGCACCAGTCTGAAGGACAGCGTTTTAGAAAACTCTAGAGGGACAATGTCATTCCAATGCAGCTTGATTGTACCTCCCCAGGTTCTGGAAAAGTGGCTGTGTCCTTCACTGTGAATTTTGAGGGTGTTTAGGCAGGTCCTGACACGGGGAGGGCTCTCTTGGCTGTCAGCTTATTCTGAAATTGGAATTTCCGATGCACCTGGAAGAGTCCAGAAGGGGACCATTGTTATTTATAACCACAGCTTCCTTCTCAAGAGAGTAAATCCTGCTTCATTAAATAAAAGGCCCCTTTGTTCTGAGGCCTCTTATTGGGTCTGGTCCGGCCGAGACAGCCTGGTAGCCAGTGGGGGGGAGAAGGTGGGACTGGGAGGCCCAACTGCCCACACTGTTTGGTGTCACGTGAGGCTTGGGAGCCCCTGGGGCCTCGGTTGGTGGGAGCTGTGAAGGAGGCCAGGTGGAAGATGAGGGGCTGGCAACGAAGGGGTGGGGGTTTGGGGTGGGGGAGGGCAGGGGGGATGTCTGATGGCCACAGCTTTTTAAGAACAGGAATGTCCCAGTGCCACTTTCAGTCGTGCGCTGAGCAGCCACAACTTCCTCAAGCTGACACATCTTCAGTGAAACCAGCCTGGTATTCATGGCTTCTTGGGAGAAGAAATGGGCTGCATCCTAGGTTTGAGTCAATTCCAGGGCAGAAATAAAGGGAACAGCTGCTAGAATTCAGCAGAAGCAGGAAGCCAGAGCCACACAATTGAAGCCTGAGACTTTGCAGAAGTCGTGTGGAGGGTGAGGGCTGGGGTCTGAGCCAACCTTATTTCAAGCTGGGAGCCTCCAGCTAAGCCTGGCTTCTGCCCTGGGGCAGACATTTGCCCCCCCCCTTCCTCACTAAAAGAAGCCCCTTTTATTCAGGTGTGAGGGCGGTGTGCCCACCTCCAGGGGGGTGAGGACTGGTCTGTGTGTGTCCCCACGCCCCCTCTGCAGTGACTGAGTCGGTGACTGGGTCGGGTACGTGTGTACGTAAGTGCCCCTCTTCTGGCCAATGAGACAGAAGGGGAGGAGGGCTGGGGGCTTCTGGAAAGGATTTCCCTCTCTAATAAAAGCAGAGTTTGCCCTTTGAAGGCAAGCTCTGCCCCAGCTTTCCTTTGCTGGGCTGCTGTCTGCGGCAGAGCGGCCCCGTCGATAAAAGCGGGGGCTCCAGAGTCAGGGTAAAAGCGTGACTCTGCCACTAATGAGCTGTGCGGTCCTGAATGAGTTACTCTGTCTTCTGCCTTGTGTTCTTCACCTGCGAAATGACAACCATAATGGCACCTTCCTCATAGGGTTGTTGCGAAGATCAACCGAGTGAGCACACCTAACATATCTGCACAGTTGGGACACGTGGTGAACACTCGATACATGAGAGCTATTATTACTATTTTTGTCGTCTGTGGATATGATGCTCGGAACCGCTGTACCATCTTTCAGCCATGAAGGAGGGACCCTGACACGGAAGATGGGAGGGCAGAAAGAAGAAAGGGTATTAATTCAATACGGCTTGCCTAAAGACCTCTTAAGATACTAAAATCCCCAACTCTTCAGGCAACTTGTAGTTGAGTGTTGTTACTTGCAGCCTAAAGCATCCTAGCCAATTCATATATAAAAGCCAGATGCCCATTATTGATGTAGGAGGAGAAATAAAACCACTTGGTTTGAGAGACACTCATATGTATTGATGAGAATATTCACCTTGGAGGCAGACCATGGCATTGACTGCTAGTTATTCTCGAATATTTTGTTTCTCCTTCTTTCTTTAATAAGAAGAACTGCCGTATTTTAACTGGGTACATGCTACTTGGCTAGAAACTACATTTCCCAGGCTCCTTTGCCACTAGGGGAGGCCATATGCCCAAGTTCTAGCCAAAGGAATGTGAATAGAAGTGTGCCGCTTTTAGGTTTTGCCCTTAAAAAGGGCATGCCCTCCCTCATTCTTATCTCTTCTTGCTGGTAGGAAGATAGCAAGAGCTGGAGCAGTCATCTTGGATCCAGAAATGGAAGAGCCGTTCTGAAGGTGGACAGAGTTGCCCTACCAGCCTGGAACCGCCTACTTCTGACCTCTTACATGCAAGAAAAATAAGCAATCTTGTTTAAGGCGCCGCATTTTTGGATTGCTACACTGCAGCAAATCTACCCGAGGCTCCAGGATATCAAGTGGAAACCAGCACAGAACATTGTTCTGTGACTCTTACTACGACTCTATGTATCAGTTAGCTGTTGCTGCCTAACAAACCACCCAATATTTAGGACTTAAAACACTAAGTTATTATTCCTTATGAATCTGTAGGCCGGCTACCTTCTTCTGCTGAATTTTCCAGGATTTCATGTGCAGCTACCTTCAGTTGGAGGGATGGACGGGGCTGGGTTTCAGCTGGGACACTGGGGATGGCTAGACTCCCTCTCCATGTGGTCTTTTGTCCCCAAGGAAGATAGTCCAGGCTAGGTTTCCTCACATGGTGTTTCCGTGAGCATTCTGAGAGAAAGCCTCAAAGCACAAGCGCTCGTCAGGCCCCTGTTTGTGTCTTGGTTGCTGATGCTTCACATGCACCAAAGCAAGTCACATGGCCAAGCTCAGCATCCATGTGGGAGGGGCCTACTCAATCAAGGGCGTAGATACTACGAGGCTTGATTCATTGGGCCATTTGGATAACAATCAACCTTACCCTATTGTGCCCCATGAATTTTGGAAGCTCATTATGGGTAATTAGAAATCCTAGTACAGTGCTCATTAGGCCCCTCTGCACAGGGACTAACAACCCCCTAGGAACTGGGACAATTAAAATGCATTCCTTTATTTGGTTATTCATCACCAACCTCCAGAAAAGGGTTTCAGGTTGTTTATGTAAATGCAAAAGATTTTTAAAGGATAAGAAAATTTAAAATGTGTATTGGAAAGAATCAGAACAGACGGAGAGGGGCGCCTGGGTGGCTCAGCCGTTGGGCTTCTGCCTTTGGCTCAGGGCGTGATCCCAGAGTCCTGGGATCGAGCCCCACATCAGGCTCCTCGGCTGGGAGCCTGCTTCTTCCTCTCCCACTCCGCCTGCTTGTGTCCCCTCTCTCTCTGGCTGTGTGTCTCTCTCTGTCAAATAAATAAATAAAATCTTAAAAAAAAAAAAAAAGAACAGACGGAGAATGCAGGCAGAAAAAACAGAAAAGATGGTGTCAGGAGTAGGGTCAGAATAAGAGGTGTGTGTCCCGCGGGCCCATGCTGCTGAGAGGGACAGGAGGGTCACTGGACAGCGTCTGGCAAGATCAAGGAGATGGCCAGGGAACGGGGCTCAGGGGAGCTGGGATGAGGCTACCTCCCAAGCCCTCGAACGTGATGCTTCTCACCCTTTGCTGCGTATTAGGATCACCTGTGGGGTGGGTTTAAATACAGATTCTGAGGACCAACCCCCAGAACCTGGATTTTTAACAAGCTTCCCAGGTGATTCTGAAGTAGGTGGTCTTTGAACCACATTTTGAAGTGACTTGAAAGCCCATAAACTGGTACCAGCTTCTAGGCAGGAAAATCAGAGAGGGAAGAAGAAGCGAGAGGAAAGCTTCTTGAATAAGTGAATGGCTGTCAGAGTTCCAGGAAGATTCCAGAAAGGGGAAAGGGATACTATGTGATTTTGGAGCTTTGTAAGATTTCAGATACTTTATTTCTGCACAGAACAAACCTCTGCTCTGAACAGATATGCCCTAGTGGGTCTCGGCCCTCAGCAATATTACCCAGCCCAGGACCTGTCCTCATCAAAACCCATCATGGCAGGGATTCCACCCGTTCCCTGGCCACAGCTGATTGGACTGGGGTGGGCGCCTGACTCAAGCTGGGTTAATCAATTTTCTCTGCCAGGAAATTGGACAGAGGTAAGGGTCTTTGATACCTTGTCTGTTAATGGCTGTGTTCCGCAGTGACAGCCCACAAAACCCTGTTGCTGAGGGAGAGGATTGCCTGGTCCCTGCCTTTCCTGGATCCTGGTTCTTCGGCTTCCCTCCATCTTGTGACACACTCTGGCATCCTCCTACTAAATTCCATTTTTGGCTGAGTCAGCTTCTGTCCTCTGGCTTCCGAAAGCACCTTAATTACTACGGGCTGGCAGGGTGAGATGGAATCAGAGCTAGCATGTCTGAGGTGGTCCTTATGATTCCAAACTGGGCTGTCCCTAAGAAACGGGCCCGTCTGGACAGTTTTCTGAGGAAGGACAAGATGTCAAAGGTTTTGTATTGAAAGAGCTGTGGAAGCCTGGGAACGGCGCTTGGCGCCACAACGACAATTCGCTCCTGAGATGCGGACAGAAGATCAGTGAGGGACACAGGTGGAAGCCAAGGGGAAGCTGGCAGGGCCTGCACTGGGCATCACCCTCCTCCCTCTTCAGACAAAGCCCACCAAGGAATGAACGTCATGCTTAAGATCACTTAAATAGTTCTGGGAGACAGGGAAACTTCAGTGACTATGGTTCCTGTTTCTGAAAATGTATCTGAAGGCTGATGTGGTAGCCATGATAGCCCCCAGCAATCCCCTCCTGGTGGTCAGGTCCTTGGGTAATCTCCTGTGTTAAATAGGGCTGATCTGGGTGACCAGTAGGATATGGCAGGAGAGACGGCATGTGATTCTTGAAGCCGTGTCATAAATGACATCACAGCTTCAGCTTTCTCTCCTGGGCCACTTACTCTGGGGAAGCCAGCCACCGTGTTGTGAGGACACACAAGCAGCCCTACAGAGAGGCCCATGAGGTAAGAAATTGAGGTCACCTGCCAACCATCAGCGTGAGTGAGCCACCTCCTAGTCAATCCCTCAAGTGACTGTAATCCCAATGGATATCTTGACCACAACCTCAGGAGAGATCCTGAGTCAGGACCAGCTGAGCTGCTCCAGGATTTCTGACCCACAGGGGCTGTGAAAGAAGAAATGTCTATTGTTTTCAGCTGCTAAGTTTGGAGTCCTCTGTGATCTAACAATAGGTAACTAATAACTGAGGATGAGAATGTGCTGGCACGGAGCATCTCCAGAAAGCAGTCACAAAGGGGGGACTACAGGGTAAAACTGTGTGGCCCAAACTGGCTTCATGGGACCTCAGGCACCAAAGGCGGCCTTGCGGTTTCCCCTAACTTCTATGTCAGGGAGAAGAGGAAGGGACGCTTCTCTGGCAATTGAGGGAGGGAACCCAAACCGTTGGAAGCAGCTGCTAATGCCCGAGGCCTTCTAGGGGATATCCTGCTTCATCATCATGACGGACAAATTACGTTTACAATTCCTCTGACATAGAAAATACCGGGACTGCTGAGTGCCCCTCCTAAGGCTAGTGAGAGGTCCACCTTTTCTTCTCCCGAGGTGAGTCTAAGGATCCCAGAATGTCTGCCAGCCCAACGGAGGCCATCCTGGTTAGTTTTTCTTGGTGGCCGAAGAAACCAGAAAATCTGGTCTAGACCACTGAGGGGGCCCATTTTCACCTGCACAGCCTTCTCCAAACCAGAAGTTCAGACAGTTTCTCAGAGCATATCTGAGGAAATAAAATATTGCCTCCACAAAACACCCAGGGATCTATCTGAAGGAAAGACTCAGGGATGTCCTGATTTGTTAGAGCAAAAAAGTCCAGACCATCGATCCAAGCTGCCCTCCTGGAATGCTGAGTCAGGCTGCATGCTTCCCGGGAAAGAAGGGCGACTCAAGGTTGTGCTAACAGCATGGGGACTTCTCGTGGCCTGTCTGGGCTTGCCATTTCCCTCAGGAAAATGTAGGCCCCTGAGGGTTTCATGAGTCTCCCTCCCTTTCCTGCCTTCTCATTCTCCTCCTGCTTTCCCCGCTCATCTCTACCTCATGGCCACCATATCTCACTGCCTGCAGGCCCAGGTGCTCAGATGCCAGGGCCCTTTCCCCCAGGATCCACTTCCAAACAGCCCCACTCTTCTCTCAAAGATTTTCTTTCAGGAAACTCCTGAGGGACCTGACAACAGCATTTGGTGACCTCTGTCCTGCTGGTGTCATGGTCATGGTGCAGGGCCCCTAGACTAACTCATTCCCCACCCATGGTAGGAAGAAGGTTTTCTTCCACGATCCTGAACCCAGCATGCAGGGAAGGGCCAAGGATTGTGTAGGACCTTCCTAGGAACCGCTGCCCAGTCCTCAGGGGACAGATGCACCCCCTGGTGGCCCCATGCTGCAGCCCCACCCCCGCTTTTGGGGCCCAAAGCAGATCTCATTCACCACCCACGGCCTTCAGGACCCTGCCTGCCTGGCTCCACCCTGGGCCAGCTGCCTCTCTACCAAAGCAGGAGCCTCAGCTGAGGAAGGAGGTGAGGTCACTCCAGAGCTCCTTGTCTGCTGAGTTGGGTGGCGCTAAGCTTCTAGTTACTCCCACTACCTTCTGCAGAAATGTTGAGACCCAGGGGAAGGGCTGGGGAGGTGCCTCTGCTGCGGGTCTCTGTGAGTGTAAGTATAGGAAGGTCAGGGAAACGGTGTGAGGTCCGGGGTGGCATCTCAGCTTCCTGCACAGCCAGAACGGCTCCAGAAGGAGAGGAGTCTGCTCTCTCATTGGAAAATGGGAATAGTAAGATCTTAAAAGGAGATTATAGAAGTAAAGCCCTTAGTCAACCTCTCAGGGGGTGAATTTTCCAGGGGTGGGGGCGGTGAGCACACTGGGAGGCAGGGCGGGAGCGGGGCGGAGTGAGATTTCGGAATTTCAGGTGGCTCCAAATCCTGGCAGCAAACTCAGACAAGCAAAGACAAGGACTGATTCTTTGATACATGTGAGTTTCTGTCTGGAGAACCTCAGGAACGTGACTGGTGGGCCGGGGCACGTTTGTTGAATGAAAAAAATTACTGGATCGGTGAATGACTAAACCAACAACTCTCAATAGGAACGGCCCTCTAAAAGTTTGAAATCGTGGAACCTGACTGCTGGAGACCAGCAATGGTCGAAAATTGGGAGCTGCCCCTGAGTTCCCAGCCCCAGAACGCGCTACGGCCCTGCTGAGAAGTTGCCTCAGCGCCACCTGCTGGTGGGCGCTGACCGTGGCCAGCCCCTGCCAGACTGGGAAGTCGGTCACCTGGGTGCCAGGGCAGGGCGGAAGGATGAGACCAGCCTCTCTCCAGATGACCCGCCCCCTCAGGAACAGCTGCTACCTAATTTATCCCGATCCTTCCGTGGGTTAGTCAAGAAAGCATATCATGAGGCATGAGGGATTCCTGGGTGTCCTTTCAGAGGAGGTCAGGGTGTCAGCCACATGTCCTCTGACGATCATCTGATTCTTTAGGGTTGTGGGCTATTGATTACTTGATTGACTTTATAACTCCATAGGGATAGGGGCAATTTGTAGAAAATAGATAATCATGGAAATGATTTCTGCCCATAGCAAGCAAATGAGTCCTGTTCATAACACAGACAAGTTTTGTCCAGTAGAGAATGTAAAGGCCGACTGTGGAACCCTCATTTGAGCTTGTGTTAACATCGTGCTGGTTCCTGGTCAGTTAATGAGCTAAAGAAAATCTTTGACCTGCGTTCCCTTGTTTTGATTGTAGGAGGTCGTGATTTTACCTTTTTGAAATGATATTTGTGGAGCTTCTTGGTCCCCAAGGAATCTACAAAGTCTCTCACACCTTCCATCCCTCCTGCCCCCCAATCTGTTCAGGTGGCACCAGCAACCGCAGCCTCTGGATCGCCACTGTGCCCAGCACAGACTTCGAGGACAGGCTGCCCTTGCGTGTTTCTCTGCCAGCACCTCCCTCCAGACTGCCAGCTCCCGAGGGCAGGGGCCAGGTCTGAATCTTGCTGGATCTGCAGAGCTCAGTAGATGCTGTTGAATGAATTTATGAATATACTCAGTTTGGACCACACCTCGCTGCTGGCGAAGGAGCCTGGTGCATAGGAAGGGCAATGCATGCGTGTAGGGCCTAGCCCTTCTGAGCCTTGGTCCCTGCGTGCGTGAAATGAGGCTATTTCCTACATGCTGATGAGAAGAAAGGTCTTCAGGAACTGCTGCATGTTTTCCATTTCCCTCTTTCGGTTTCTACTGCCACCTCCCCTGCTTCCCCCCTCCCCAGGATACTATGAACAAGAACAGGGTAGTTTCCTTTGGCTCTCCACCCTTCAAGGCCCCCAGGAAGTGTTCAGTAAGTACCCCGCCTGGTTCATGAATGAGAAGGGGAAGGGGTAATGGCTTGAGAGGCCAGGATGCCCTCATCAGGCAGACAAGAAGCAGGACCTACTCAGCAGAAGCCTTGGACTCCAATGTTGGGGGGGTGAGGGGAAAGGGAGGGCTGGATCCCTGAACACGGACAGGAACACCAGGAGAAAAACCAAAGGAAGAGAATGACTGGAAGAGACTGGATTTCAAGTAGCTGAAAGTCCCAGCCCTCTCCCTAGCTGATCTCACGACACCCAATGCACCTGCTTCCCCCGCCCCTACTTCCCTAAGCAGCTGATATCAGATTCCTGAATAACTGGGGTTTGGGCGCCATCTCGTGGCCATTCCTGAAACTGCCCATCCAGGCTGAGCAGAGCCCGGAGGTCCACGAGTGAGGGGAACCCAGGCCAACACTCCACCAACTTTCCTGGCCTCCATCCTCTTCAACCTCATCTTCTCCCTGAATATATTTCAGGCTCAATGTCCAGCACCTTTCGGGTCTGTAGTACATTTAGTCCTTGGAACAATCTTACAAGGCAGGTAATACTTGGCACCATTTTACAGATGAGGAAACCGAGGCACAGAGAGGTGAAGGAGTTTTCCCAAGGCTGTGCATCTAAGGAGGTGGGCCAGAAGAGCTCCTCTCTACAGAGGTGAGGGGCGGAGAGGGGCGGTGAGGCCCTTGGTCCTGCTGCTTAACAGACAGTCGGCTTTGGGGCCCGTTAGTTCTAAATCAAATATGTTTTATGTGCCGACTGTGCCGGATCCTACACGGGGCGCCAGGATCTCGTCACCCTTTCAGTCCCCGTTAATCCCCTCCAGGACACTCATCACTGTTTGTCCAGCCTGATTTCCTTGTTCAGTGTTGATCTCCCACCAAGACTGTGGGCTTCCTGAGAGCAGGGACCTATAGACTGTTTTCTTTGCAGCTGCGTCTCTAGAGCTCAGAATTGATCCCAGAACACAGAATAGGTGCTCGGTAAATGTTTGTGAATGACCTAACAAATCAGTGAATGAATACAAGACTTCTTAAAAAATAAAAACAGAAACAAAAAAACAAACAACTAAAAAAAAAAAAAAACTAAAGCAAAATAGAGCCCACAAACTAGTCCCTGCCCTCGAGGCACTGACAGTCTCGTGAGAAGGCAGATGGGTAAAGCGCAGATGCGTTTCCTAACCCCCTGCCCCCACCCCACCCCGCCTTCCCTCAGGGCTTTCCCAGAGGGCAGCGCAGAGCTTCAGGAGCTGGGATGAGCCTGCTAACCTCGCCCTGCCCTGAGGCCCTAAGGCCAACGCGGCCGCAGAGCTGAGACCTATAAAGGAAGGCCTGCGGGTCGAGGCTGCTGCAGGAGCGAGGGCCTGGGCAGGAGAACCCCCACGGCCAGCTCTAAGCCTCAAGGAGGAAGGCCGAGGGAGGAGGGGAGGTCTGCAGGGAATTCATCCGCGAGCCACTGCAAACAAATCCCTCCTTTGACTCTGCCTCAAGAGTCCTCCTCCACAAAATGGGATGAGGATAAAATGAGACACAGGGCCTGGCACATGGAAGGGAACCTTTGGTCTCGCTGGCCGGTTGCCCCACCACCCCAGACGCACTTCAGGAGCATGGCCTCTGGCTGTCATCCCCCCACCCCCCACACCTCTACACTCCACCCCCAGGCCGGCAGGAAGCAGCGTGAGACTCGGAACTGGAGGGGACCACAGCGCCATCTGGTTTAAAGCAGCGCCTCAAAGATAGCAGACCCAGGAGATCCCTGGGTCCCAGCACCCAACCCACCAGACGGCAGATCTACCATGTAAGGACTGCATGGGCGCCGGGTCGGGGAACTGGGGTGGGCCTGGCAGAGCGGGCATTGGATAGAGACCCTTGGTGGAACCAAGAATTCATTCTTATTTCTTACATACCTTCTGTGTTCCAGCTGGTGGAGGCCCTGGCGATGCTGCAGACAGTAAGCCACAGTAGCGTGAGTGGTGTTGCAAATTTCTTCTAGGGAGAGAAACAGAGACAGGAAGGGAACGGGGAGGGGAATAGGGCACTGTGGGGATGGTTTGCAATTTTAAATAGGGTGATACAGGAAGATAGAGACCAGATGAAGGGTGTGGGAGTAAGCTTCCAGGATCTCTAAGGGAGGAGGGTCCTGGGCAGAGGGAAAAGCAAGTGCAAATGCCCTGGGGCAACATTGTGCCTGCTGCAGCTCAAGGAGCAGTAAAGAACCCAGACAGGGTGCTGCATGGGGAGTGGTGGGGGCCAGATGGAATGGGGCCTTATAAGCCACTGGGATGCCCACATGAGGGTGTAACGTGTAGCGACAGAGGTACACGATGGGAGAGAAGCCCAGAGCCACTCATTAGACAGCTCTAAACTTGTGTCTCATTCCCCAGCCACACCTCCCGCAGTGCACTATGAATTAATATTTTCTATAAATCCTGTAATTATCTTGTGAATAGCACAATTATATTGCATTGTATTTGGTGTGTTAAAAGCATTCATTTGTTAAATGTAAACATTTAAAATATACCATGTATTATGCAGCTCTTTTTACTTTTTTATTTAATCAACTGGAAGCCTTCAATTAGAAGCAGGAGGGGCTTTTCTTGCCCTCCAAGAGTTCCCCAGAGGCAAGTCTACTGTCACACTCACCCACACCCTCACCTATACACACTCATGCTCACTCACCCACCGTGCCCAGCCAGAACGCAGGGCTGGGAGACAGACACCTGCTCATCTGTTCCCTCAGGGGGGCCTCGGACAGGTCCCTGCAGTGTCTTCCTTTACCTCTGCCCCAACTCGCCCAACCTTGACATTTGACAGAAAGCATCCCCATCCTCACAGAACTTCACTACAAAATGGGCAGGGATGAGTGTGTCCATTTTACAGATGGATAAACAGAGGCTCTGAGAGGCGCCTGCTCAAAGTGACTGAGGACAGAGTCTGGAGGAGGCAAGATGGGGAAGGGGAAGGCTTCGAAGTTTAAAGGAGAGGAGAGGAGCAGGGAGGTGCCATGACTAACCTTTTGGCAGACTCGGCCTCTGACAGACCTGGGTTTGAATCCCAGCCCCACCATTTACTTACCTTGGGTAAACTCCTTAAACTCTCTGAGCCTCAGTTTCCAAATCTTTACAGTGGGACTAACGATAGTCCTCACCTCGTGATTTTGTTGTGCAGATTCCGTGTGGTAGCGTGGATGAAAAGGCTGTCATTACTGTTATTTTCAGTGACACGAAGTGCAGGGGTGGGGGGGCGCTCAGCCTACACCCCACCGGCCACCACCCCGCAAGGCAGCCTCCTGCTGAGTTGCTTCGCCTGCCCGTGGACCGTCACAGCCCGAGCTTTCCCATCACTCCTGCTCTGTAGTTTACAAAGCGCCTCATCCCTTCAGTCAGCATTTCCCTGAGAGCCTCCTGCATATACCAGCCCGGGGCTGGGTGCTGGGCGTCTCCTGGCGAGGGAGGCAGGCACCGTCCGGGCACCTGGGGACCTGGCATCAGTAGTTCATCACACAAACGAACGGGTGGGTAGAAACTGGGTCAAGAGCTAGGGGAGAACCGTACAGGGCCCAGGAGAGACAACCGCAGGGGCCCTGATTCAATCTCGAGAGAACCACGCAGCAGCAGCCGAGGATAACTTACTCCCTTGCCTCGGTGCACACCCTGGATCTCAGGACAGGGCGGGTGCCTGCCCACGGGCACCAGTGAGATGGGGTGAAGGAACCAGGGGCGCAGCATACCCCGCTGACACCTCAGGGGACGGAGAGCTCCGCCAAAGGATGCTCCCTGGAGCGGGGCAGGGTGGGGGGGCTGCCAGGAAAGGGAGCGAGCCCGTGTGGAGGCCTGCGCTTTCCCCCGCTGCTTCGCATCTCCTGAGGAGCGGGGGGAGCAGCTCAGGCCCCTGGGGGCTGAAGGGCAGAGTAGGCTGGTCCCTCCCATGGGCGTCAGCCTGGGTACCTGTGCCTACCCTTTGGGCATAGCTGTTCCAAGCGTGGGCTCCGGGGGCCGGGCTGTGAGTAGGGGCAGGGTTGCTCACCAGTGGAGGCTGGACCAAGCTGGCTTCGCTGCATGCCCATCTTGTCGGCAGAGCAGGCTGTAGGCTGGACTGGGCTCCAAATTGAGTCTGTTGAGCTGCTGTTTGGTAATGACCCCAGAGCCCCCAGCTTGTGGGCTGTTTTGCCACTTGCAAAGCCCTTGCCTAACTCCTATCTCTTTGATCCTTACCAAAAACCTGGTGGGAGAGAAAAGGCACTGGGCCTGGAGCAGAAAGACCAGGATTCAAGTCCTAGCAAATGCCATATCTCTATCATTCAGTCATTCAACAAACATTCATGAAGCATCTACAGTGTACTGGATTCTAGGCTAAGTGCAGTGAGCAAAACAGACTAGACAAGGTCCTTGTTCTCCTGGACAAAAAAGATAGAAAGTAATCAAATGGTCACATAAAAACCAGGGTTTCAATGCACAGGTATTATCCTTGTGATATCTCTCTCCCTCATTCATGTGAGGCAAACCGCAGGGGCGTCAGCTCTCTACCTTCCCCATCCCGTGTCCACCCCCTTCTCGCCTGGCCCACACCAGCACCATCTCTCGTCAGGATGGTTGCCCTATCCTGCGAACAAGGCCTCCCGCTTCCCCTCTGCATGGTTCTCCACCCAGCAGACAGTGCCGAGAGCCTCCTAAATGCCCTCCCTCTGCCTCCCATCAGCTTCCCATTCAGAATAAAATCCAAACTCTTTCCTGTGCCTTACGAGGCCCTGCGTGACCGGCGTCCTCGGACCTCTGCGGCCTCATCTCCTGTTGATCTGGCCCTCATTCTTACCATTCTGGACATACTGGCCTCCTTGTCTCTCACGTTCGTGGGCCTCAGGGGCCCTGGCACGTGCTGTTCCCTCTGCCTGGAATGTTCCACACCCAGACTTTTCTGTGGCTTCCTCTCACTTCCCACAAACTCTTGAAACAGATAGCATCTTCCCTCCTTCTATCCTTTGTCCTTCACTTTCTTCCTCAGGGTGGATCACCACCTCATATCCTCTGTGTTACATCGCCTGTCTCCCCGTCTAGAGCAGGCCTGGGACACAGGACGCACCGAACCGAAGGGCGAAGACAATCACGACGTGGAATAAGGAAGTCTAACAGACCAGGGAGCAGGCCTCGCCTAACTGGCGGCAGGATGTCAGCCGGAAGGGGGACAGCCCTTCAGAGTTAATACAAACTGAGGCAAGGGGGCCGAGCCTTCGAACCTCCCTGTAGACAGTCATGGGCTGTCCCTGGAGAAAGGGACCTCGTTGCTGGGAAAGGGACCTCGTCTCTGGGAAAGGGACCTCGTCACTTGGAGAGGGACCTTGTCGCTGGAGAAAGGGACCTTGTTGCTGGGAAAGGGACCTTGTCGCTGGGAAAGGGACATCTGAGTGGAAATCTGAAGTGTGGAACAGAACACTCCGGGCAGAGGGAAGCGTTTGTGTGAAAGCCCAGACGCCACAGCGTCCCAGCGACGGGGGAGCCGGTGGGAGGCGAGTGCGGCCACTGGTGTCAGGAGCTTCCTTGTCCTAGAGACTAAGGGGAAGCTTGACACCACAGAGTGACCGGGTTAACTCTGAGTTTCCTGGAGACCCTTTGGCTGCCCTGCAAAGGAGAGGCAGGAGAGGAGGGGGAACCAGCTGGGACTCTGGCAATTCGGACAGGAGATGATGCTAGGCCTTATGTGGTGGCTCAGGGGACGGAGAGAGGAGGCAGGAAGTCTGACCCCTGGGGAATCTCAGCCACGGCTGGATGGCTGTCGCAGGCACCGTCACAGTGGGCTCGGCTTCCTTGAAGCAGACACGGAGATGAGATTTTTGTGCGGAGGCTTACTGGGTGCTACTGGCAGGCACGGCTCCTGTAAGGGAGTGAGGAAAGCAGCAGATGGGGGCCCGTGTGCAGCCACCACAGAGGCCCCAGCCTGTCCCCCGAGGAGCTCGGGAGCCGGGAGGGCCCTTCGGAGTTGGCCCAAACTGAGGCAAAGAAGCCGGGCCTTGAGCCTCCCCAGTGACCGGTCACTGAATACAGGCTACCCCAGGGAGGGGGCACAATCTTGTAAGGTAGACTCTGGGGGAATGAGTGTCCCAGTCCTGAAGGGGGTCTGGGTGGTGCCCCCAGCATCCACGAGCGGCTCCTTCATACGACTCCCCAGAGGGGCTCTTCTGACCCCAGTTTAACTGTAGAAAATTTAGACCTTTTACAAAGCTCTTCCCCGTTCCCCGTATTTGTGGGAACTTCAGGGGTGGTTTATATATGTTCAGGAACCCACCTTGCTCAGCCCCAGCTGTGGGTGCTACTCGGCTTAGTGTGCAGTAAGCACTCACTAACTGCTACATGACCAGACTAGAATGTGGAGGGAGGAGAAAGGGACAAGTCTAGGGGGACTCCCAGCTTTCCTTCTGGTTTGGGCCTCTGGCTTAGTTGGCGGCCAAACTGGGGAGAGAGCTGTGATGGGTTTAGGACATGCCAAGGCCATGGTGTGACTGAGACACCCGAGACACCCCAAGCCAGCTCCCAAGCAGCCCCACCAGACACGGTAAGAGGGAGAAGAGACAAGGGGATTGCAGGGGGTGGGGGACCAAGACAGAATGGAGTCTCAGAGTCCAGGGATCGGGTAATGCCATCGGACACCGAGAGGGCAGAGAAGGGGGGCCCCTCGGGAACAGAGCAGGCCTGAGGGAGGCATATGGAAGTTTGGGAGGGGGGCTTGGTGAGGGGCCTGGGGCTCAGGGAAGGCATGAGAGGTCCCTTGTGCAGTCTTAGAGGAAGAGGTGGGGCTGGGGCGCCTGGGTGGCTCAATCATTAAGCATCTGCCTTTGGCTCAGGTCATGATCCCAGGGTCCTGGAATCAAATCCGGCATCGGGCTCCCTGCTCATCAGGAAGCCCGATTCTCCCTCTCCCACTCCCCCTGCTTGTGTTCCCTCTCTCGCTGCCTCTCTCTTTCTGTCAAATAAATAAAATCTTAAAAAAAAAAAAAAAGAGGTGGGGAAAACAAGGCCTTGTGGAGAGCAGCTAACAAGGAGGCCTGCCCCAGGGCTCTGCCCCCTCTCAAGCACCTGGAGGCCCCCAATTCCACTCCCTCAGAGCCCAGAGTCAATACCCGTCCCTCCTCTACCGTCTCTCCTGAGATCCCCCTGACAAGTATCCCAGCTAAGGTGGTTCCTCCCTGGGAACAGTTGCTTCAACCCAAATTCAGGTCAGACAACAGGAAGGACTTCCTGGCTGGGAGGGATGGGAGGTCCTGGACAAGGTGAATGGGGGCATTTCTGTCCCAAGATGAGGCATCAGCTGCAGTGACTTCCAGAGTCCCCTTTCTGATTGCTGGGCAAAAAGGGCAGCGTGTTCTCCAACTGGACCGGAGCGGGAAGGAAAGGGAACTTTTGAGAACGGGGAAGCACTTGCTGACAAAGAGCCTCAGCGTCAAGAGCTCAGACTTGAGCAGGACTCCCTGTGTTAAAATCCCAGCTCTGTCACTAATCAGCTGTGCAACCTTGGGTAAGCTACTTAACCTCTCTGTGCCTTGGTTTCATCTGTAAAATGGGAGCAAAAGTAGTACCTATGTCTTAGGGCTCTTATGAAGTTTGAATTAATAAACTGAAGGGGCTCCTGGCTGGCTCAGTCGGTAGAACATGTGACTCTTGACCTCAGGGTTGTGAGTTCAAGCCCCACGTTGGGCATGAAGCCTACTTTAATATAAATAAATAAATAAATAAATAAATAAATAAATAAATAAATAAATAATCTGAAATTTGTAAGGTGCTCAGAACAGTGTCTGGAACAAAGTGAGCACTATATAAATACTCAAAAAATGAAAGATATTGGCGACTTCCATTTGGAGCCTCCTGGGTGCTGGGCACTGTGCCAGGTTCTTTATTTCCATCACTTCTACTCCTCATGTTCCTCTATACGACAGGTCTTATAATTCCCATTTCCCAGATGAAGAGACCGAGCCCCAGAAAGGTGAAATCACCTGCCGAAGTTGATGTAAGCTGACTCAATCAGCACTTTTTTTTTTTTTAAGATTTTTAGTAACCTCTACACTCAACATGGGGCTCAAACCCCTAACCCCAAGATCAAGAGTCACATGCTCCACTGACTGAGCCGGCCACACACCCCTCTATCAGCACTTTTAACTACTACACTCTGATGCTTTTCTCCAGCACAAAGGCAGGGGGATGGACCACATGGCCTCCCAGAGGCCTGTCTGGGACGCTCACGCCCACACGCACAGCCGCAGACCCTCCGGTATGTGAACCAAGCTCAGCCTCTTCAGAGCCAAGGAAGATTTCCTAGTTACTCGGGGCAACTAATAGCTCCAGCGGCAAGCATCTCATTAGGCAATTACCTCTGTGAGCGCCGAGGCAAGGAAGTGACCTCACTGGCCACTCAACCCCGCCCTGCCGCTGGGGATGGAGGTAATGAGGGTAATTGTGGAGGTGGTGACAGGGACACTGACGATGACGTTGTCAAGTGACGGAAAAGCTGCTGGCTCTGTCAGATCGTGAGTTGGTGGAGGGGGCGACGGAGCTGGTGATTGACTTGATGGTGGTTAAGGGGATGGTTAAGGGGGGTGGCAGATCCTAGCGTTGATGGAGAGGTGACAGCAGTAGTGATGACGCCAGGCGGACCTCGTGGCGGGGCCCTCTCAGCCTCCTTTCCACCTTCCAGATGGGGAGGCTGGAAAGCTACATTTCCCTCCCTTGCAGCATTTCCATGTGGAATAAACTCCACCAATTTGATTCCGTTGGGCTAGATTTGGAACGCTGAAGATTTGCACGAGCCTGTGTTTTCTCATTTGTAAAGAAGGAACAATAATAGAACAGGGCCTGACGTGTGCTCAGCACTATGTAAGCGTTAGCTGATATTGCTGTTGGGGGTGGGGGTAGGGCTAGGGGGTTGTTTGTGTGTGGTTTTTGTTTTTTTTTTTTAGATTTTTTATTTATTTATGCGACAGAGATAGAGACAGCCAGCGAGAGAGAGAACACAAGCAGGGGGAGTGGGAGAGGAAGAAGCAGGCTCCCAGTGGAGGAGCCTGATGTGGGGCTCGATCCCACAACGCCGGGATCACGCCCTGAGCCGAAGGCAGACGCTTAACCGCCCTGCCACCCAGGCGCCCCGTGTGTGGTTTTTATTTCCTGCCACCTCTAGGCTGTCCCTGCCGGCCAGCAATGTCGCGGTAACACAAGGTTTTTCTGCAGCAACATTCTGGGGCTGGGTCTCCAGCCTTCCAGAATGGACACAAAGCCCGAGATCCAGGTCAGATGAAGGGCAGGGACCAAGGAAGGGACAGCATTGGACAGGACAGGCCCCACCGCAGGACACCCAGATATGACTGTCACCATCAGACACCACATTGACCACTGCAAAGTTCCGAGCAAATTCTAAGCCCTCCTGTCTTTGCGTGACTCACTTGAGATTCAAAACCCTGGGCTAGAACATCCACTTGGCTGAGCCCAGGTTATGTGCCCCTGTCCTACCTGCCAGGGCTGCAGGGAGGCGTCTGCGGTCCCCTGCAGCTTGAGTAGAGGGTGATGGGGCCTCACACAGGGGGGCCTTCCCCCTAATGGAAAGGGGGTTTGGAGACAGGGCGGCCAAAAAATGATGAAAGTCCACTCGGTAAGGAAGCCTGGTGGTAATGGAATAAAGAAGCTGAGAGGAGATGCTGCCTTCTTTACCAAAACCAAACCAGAGGAAAGTGACCGGATCTTTCAACCCTGGCCAGATCCAAAGCCCCTTGAGATCACCCACCAGCTTCCGCTGCCACCACCTGGGGCCCCTGGGGAGCACTTGTCCATCTTTTACACTCTGGCCAAGCGCAGATGGGACACTTTGCCCCTTCCCTTTATAGGCCGGTGTAGAGCAGAAACCAGGCATAGACATTCCAACAAGATGTCATCAATGGCCCGGGGAGAATGAAGAGGAAAGAAACATGGACATCTATTCACTGATTCCACATGCATTTATTTGGCCCCAGCCCGGTACTGATAGAGCAAAGAACATCCCTGGCCCACGGGGCTTACAATCTAGTGGGGAAGACAGGCAAACCAGTTTCACATAAGTAGACAAGGCCACTGTGGGGCCTGGAACACGAGAAGGACAGAACAGAGAGGAACTGGGGAGCCCTCTGGAGGGAGCGGTCAGGGGAGGCCTCTCCGAGCTGTGGCTGGGAGGACGAGCCCCCAGAAGTGCAGCGATCGGGGCAGCTGTGGGCTCCAAATCCTTGCAGCAGGAACAGGCTTCCAGAACAGAATCGGGGCCAGTGTAGTTGGAGTATGTAAGAAGCCAGGTGGGAGGAGGAGATGAGGTAAAAAACAGCTGGATAAAGAACTGGCATTTTATTCCAGTCAGTGAGAAGCCACTGAGGGCTGGGTTTTTTAGTTTTTTGTTTTGTTTTTTTTAAGATGTATTTATTTATTTGGGGGGGGGCAGAGGGAGAGAATCTTCAAGCAGACTCCCCACAGAGCGCGGAGCCCGACGTGGGGCTTGATCTCGAGACCCAAGAGATCATGATCAAGAGTCAGACACTTAACTTACTGAGCCACCCAGGCGCCCCAGGGCTGGTTTTTGTTTTTTGTTTTTTTTAAATAAGAGGAGAGACTTGTCGTCAAGCAGAAATTGGGAAGAACGAGGAGATGGCGCACGGATTCAGCAGGGGTGAGGGGAGGGCTTCCCCCACACTGGGCTCCTGCTTCCTCGGTGACATGATGCTAGGTCATCCCTGGGCAGGGGGAGGGGGATAGTGGCAGGACACGTGTCCATTAGCCACATCAGGTTTCCAGTGTCTGGGATAGAGTCATGATCTAGCCGTAAGGAAGCCACGGCCTAATCAGCCCTCGAGCTCCCAGGCACCTCCTAGCGGCTTCCCCTGGGAGATGGAGGAGCTTCCTTGACCGGCCCCTCCCCTGTCACTGAAAAGAGGCCAATGGCAGCAATCGAAGTCAGTCACCGCAAGCACGATGTCAACCACAGCCACCATCATCCTCACTGTCACCCTCACGAGGACAAGCTAGGAAACCCTGGCCCTGCGACTTAGCAGGACCCTGTAAGCCAGCTTCCTGGGACAGCCAGCAGGGGACTGGCGTAGGCTCCCCCTGGCTTGCGAGAGCCGACTCCGTGAATCGCTCCCCAGCTCTGCAGGCGGTACCATCACGTGGGCAGCCTGAAATCAAGCGCAGTGCAGTCCGTTCACCAGCACACCTCTGGACAGAGCCCTGAGGATGGTGAGAGACGCTGAGCCCACCGCTTGTCCATGTAAACTCCAGAGCCTGGAGCAGAGTCCTCGGAAGGAGGCAGCCAACCACGGCCATTGAGTCTGGAGGGCAGGCTGTCTGGTGGGCGGGGGCGGATAGGAGGTCATCTGCCCCCAGTACCTACC
This sequence comes from Ailuropoda melanoleuca, assembly GCF_002007445.2. Classification (NCBI taxonomy): domain Eukaryota; kingdom Metazoa; phylum Chordata; class Mammalia; order Carnivora; family Ursidae; genus Ailuropoda; species Ailuropoda melanoleuca. The sequence goes on along the minus strand of NC_048219.1, from coordinate 6,553,275 downwards.
TGAGAGGGGACCAGAGACCCTGGGCATTAGCTCTGGGACATTGCCTTCACCGGAGCCTCTGCTCCAGAGCCTAAAGGCCTGTGGGCTCCCAGCCAGGCTGCCTGACTCACCGCCCTAGAGTTGGAATCCTGAGCTGAGTCTGTCCTTGAAGGGCTGCTTCTCCCGGTTCCCTGATCTTAGGATGAGCCCTGACCCTGGTCACAAACTGGGCCTGAGCCTGGTGACAAAGATCTCCACCCGGGCCCAGACAGAGCCCCACCCTAGTTCTGGGTTGGGCTTGGATCGGCAGCAGAAAACACTCTCACCTCCATCTGCATACAGGCCCTGGCTCAGCCCTAGAATCAGGGGCCCCTGAGCCCTAAGGGGAGCAGGCCTGGAGAGGGAGCGGCTCAGCACCGTTCACCTCGGCAGTCCTTCTGCTTGGGGAAGCAAACTGTGAAAAACAAAACAAAATTAAAACTCATCACCAGCTCCTCCTTGCTTTAGTGACACATTTTTGTCTTAGGAAATAAGGCCTGAAGGCAAAGCACATTTCCTAAGGCCTAACCTCTCCCCACCCCTGCCAGGCTCCCTCTTTGATCTAGAGGATTCATGCCCTAAACTGTCCCTCCTCACTGTCCCCCGAACACAAGGCTCCCTCTTGCCAGGAGGAGAGGGAGCTATGAAAGTCCCAGGAACTTCATCTGAGAGCCTCAGGGTGGAGGCCAGGATCTTATCTGGCTTACGGACCTGGGCAAGACTCTTCCCCTCACCAGATCTCAGTTTTCCCATCTCTACAGTGAGAGATTTAGCCCTCTAGCTTTAATATCCAAAGTTAGGGAACCTGACAGAAATTTAGGATTCCATGTTCAAACATTGGAAGGGTTGTATTTTCTGGATAATTCAGACCCAGGAGATCCATGAGACCCAGGAAACTTTTGTTAAACATGTACAAGACACTGGGTCCAGGTCCTCGCATATCCTTTTAGCTCTGGTACCTTGTGCTAGTGACTTGGCTTCTCTGGGCCTCAGTTTTCTCATCTGTCAAATGGCAGTAATACCAAGTTTGTGAGGATCAAATGAGAGGGTGGCAAGAAAAGTGCTTTGGAAGCTGTAGGCGACAGTCCTCCTGGGAGAGAGGGGCACTTATTATTGCTGTTAGTGTGGGTTAATATTTTGCCTTCCGGCAGAGCCCAGAAAGTGGATCAATTTGGCGTAGCTCTCAAGTGGGAGACCTCCTCAAAGTCTCCCCAGGACCCACTACCCCAGCGCTGCCCAGAACCAGCTTGAGCCCAGCATAAGCCTGCCACCTGGCCTCCCCACCTTAGGGTTGGACAAGTCTTCCTCGCTGGCCCCCTCAGGTCACAGGCTTTACAGCTGGACACAGCCTTGGGGCTCGTCAGATCCCATCGCTTTATTTATTTATTTTTAAGATTTTATTTATTTATTTGTCAGAGAGAGAGCAACACAAGCAGGGGGAGCGGCAGAGGAAGAAGCAGGCTCCCCACTGAGCAGGGAGCCTGATGCAGGACTTAATCCTAGGACCCTAGGATCATGACCTGAGCTGAAGAGAGACCTTTAACCGACTGAGCCACCCAGGTGGCCCCCCATCGCTTTATAGTGGCCCAGGTAGGAAAGGGGCTGCCCAAGAGGCCCACGGCATGTTAGTGGCAGAGTGGGGCTCAGACCCAGGCCTCTCCATCCTATAAGACTCTTTCCTCTAATCTCAGCCCCCAAAACAGTGTTCCCTGGAATCCTCAAGTAGCCGTGGTCCTGCCGGTGCCCCAAGTCAGGAGGCCCTGGCCAGGCTGGGGGGCCTCTGGGAGAGAGAGGGGCTGCCCAGGGCCTCCCTCCACAGCCTTCACGCTCTACTGGGCTCCTGCCTCCCCCAGAAAGTCTTCCCTGACTGGCACCCAGAAAGCTGAAAGTGAGTTTCCTCCCACGCCCCTCCTTTGACAGAAATCCGGCTTAAAGATGAACGGTGTCTGCCTGCCTGCCTGTCTGCTAGCCCCTCCATGGAGTTTCATCGGGGTAGAAAAGAGCTGCATTCATCTGGGCTCCCTACCACAGGAGCCTCGCCCAAACGGAGGGCAAAGGGAATGAAAGAAGAGGATAAAGAAGTGATCAGTGCGCTGGGATTCAGGGATCCCAGCGGCGGCGGCAGGGAAGAGGGTGGGACTGGCGGGACCGGGGACACGGAAGCCCCGCCCCCTTGAACGTCAATTCCCGGGGCTTCCCTCCCTCCCCCGCGGCCCATTCCCCAGAGCGGGCTCCTCCCGTGGGAACTGCTGTCTCGGCAGCGGGCGCCCGGCCACCTGGCTGCCAGGAATGAGGCTGGGCAGCGGGCGCGGCGGACCTGGACCGGGCTGCCCCTTGCTCGGCCCGGGGAGGGGGCGGCTCTGGGCGGAGGCCGGCTGGGAGGGCAGCCGCGTGGGCCCAGGGAGCGGGAAGCACCCTTCTCCTGCCAAGGAGCCCCAGCTGGACACCGCCTGGGCGCTGGTTAGAGATGCAGATTCTCAGGTCCTTCCCCAGACCTGCTGATTCAGAATCTGCATTTTAACGAGATCCCCAGGTGACTCCTATGCACATTCCAATTTGAGAAGTCCTGTTCTAACAAGAGTCGGCCCGCGTATTTGCAGGTTACAGAAAAGACATCTACAAGCTTCCAGTTATAAAATAAATAAGTCACATAAGGGATGTAATGTACAGCATGGTGACTAGAATTAAGAATACTGTACTTGATATTGAAGAATTGCTAAGAGAGTAGATCTTGAAAGTTCTCACCACAACAGAAAAAAATTGTAACTGGTGATAGACGTTGACTAAACTTGTTGCTGTGATCATTTTGCAATATACGCAAATATCATTATGTTGTACACCTGAAATCTATGTTATATGTCAATTATATCTCAATTTTTAAAAAAGATTTTATTTATTTATTTATTTGCCAGAGAGAGAGCAAGCACACAAGCAGGGGGAGAAGCAGGCTCCCCGCTAAGCAAGGAGCCCGATGGGGGACGCTATCTCAGGACCCTGGGATCATGACCTGAGCCCAAGGCAGACACCCAACAGACTGAGCCACCCAGGCGTCCCTATATCTCAATTTTAAAAATTAAATCATGACGGGCGCCCGGGTGGCTCAGTCAGTTAAGCGTCTGCTTTGGGCTCAGGTCATGACCCTGGGGTCCTGGGATGGAGCCCTGAGCCCCACATGGGGCTAGGGCTCCCTGCTCAGCGGGGAGTCTGTTTCTCCTTCTGCCCCTCCCCCCACACCGCGCTTGCGCTCCTGCGCTGTCTCTCTTTCAAATAAATAAAATCTTTAAAAAAAAAAAATCATGAGAAAAAAGACATAGATTACCTTCCTTTGATTTATCCTTTATGTTTCAGATAGGGCATTATCTTGTTGTTTTTTCCGAATGAGGAATGTATAAGTAAGATCTATTACCTATGAATCGTATTCCATTACAGGAAAGAGGCACTCTAGAATATTTGTAGTAAAATGGAGTGTGGAGTCTGCTGGGGCTAGAAGCCCACTGATGAGAACCCACTCCTGTTTTCAGTCAGCAACCTCAGCCCTGAGGAGACCGAAACGGGGGTGAGCAGCCCTTGAACCTGAGGAAAGTCCACTCTAGCAGGGGAGAGAAGACAGACTCATATCACTACTTTCCTGAGCCTCAGTTTCCTCACCCGTGAAACGGGCATAATTAATCAGCCATCGTTGCCGCTTCTGACAGACCCCAGCCAGCTTGGGGATAGGGAGGGGCTTTGTGAGCGGCCTGGAGCCTGAAGGGAGTGAGGTCCCAGAGTGCCCTGCTCGCAGCTCTGCCTCCTGGTGCCTCTTCCTGTCCTTCAGGATCCAGCCCCCAGCCCTCCTGGTTCTCCCCCTGGAGCCTCGTCTTTGTCTATGGTCTTACCCTTCTTCCTTCCTCCCTGACCTGTCCAAACCTTGCTCCCATTTAGCAAATGAGCACTGTTTCTGGGAGGAGCAAACGTTCAGAGTGCTGACTCCATGCCAGGCAGCACTCACACACTGGGTCTTTTATGCCCAAGTTATAACTCAAGCTTTTGGCTCCCGCTACAGCAGGCTTCCTCAGCTGGAAAACAGGAACCAATTTGCAGTGACCTTGGGGAGGACTCAGGTTAAAGTCCCGCTTCAGGGATCTGGCTGCAGCCACACTGCACCACTCCCTGCGAGATTGGCTTCTGGAAGACTGCTCCTTCCTCCTTTCCTCAAGCACCCCTTCGCTTATCCCATGACTATTTATTGAGCACCCAGTAACTGGCAACTACAGTTTCAGGAGCCGGGGTACACAGAAAACAAAAACAGGCAAAATCTCTGCCCTCCGGGAGCTTCTGTTCCAACAGGGAAAGGGAAATAAATAAATAAACACACAGCCTGATGTGTAGATGGTGTTGAGTACTGTGGAAGCAATAAAGCAGAGGAGGGGATAGCTGGGGTGGGAGGTCACCGTGCTCATTGGTTAGTGAAAGAGGCCTCAGTGAGAAAAAGAACCTGGAGGGACAGGGGAGAAGCCAGGCAGCTCTCAAGAGTGGGTCAGGCAGATGGTAAAGCAATTGCAAAGGCCCTGGGGTGGGACAGGAGCATCCAGGCCAGGGCGCCTGCAACAGAGTCAGGGGAGAGGGGGAGACGAGACTGAGGCTATCCTGTAGAGCCTTGTGACTGGAAGGACTTTGGCCTTCTTCCGAGCGAGATGGAGGCATTAAAATGGCACCATCTGGGGCTCCTTGGGAGCTCAGTCCCCTAAGTGTCCTACTCTTGGTTTCGACTCAGGTCATGATTTCAGGACCGTGGGGTTGGGCCCCTTATCAGACTCCCTTCTGGAGTCTGCTTATCCCTCTCCCTCTGCTCCTCCCCCGCCCCCTTGAAAATAAATAAATGGATAAAATCTTTGGAAAATTTTTCTTTTAAAATGAAAGAATCATTCATGCTGCTGGGTTGAAAACAGGCTGCAGGAGACAAGTGCAGTCGCACTGGGCCAGGAGGGAGGTGCCAATAATCCAGCAGAAGGGCAATGGCCATGAGGTGGCGGTGAGTTGCAGTCCGGGGTGAGATGGGGTCGGATTCTGTCTCTATTCTGAAGGTAAAGCCAACAGGACTTGCTGACAAACTTGACGTGGGATGTGAGAGAAAAAGGAGTAAAAAAAAATAGCTTCGGATTTTCAGCCCAGGAGCTGGAAGTTACAAGGGAAGCAATTCAGTTCAAGAATTTAGCCCTGGACGTGTGAGGTTTGAGAAGATGATAAGCATACAAGTACAGACAGTCCCCAGCTTACGATGGATTAGCTCATGATTTTTGACTTTACAATGGTATGAAAGTGATATACATTCCATAGAAACCACACTTCAGATTTTGAATTTGGATCTTTCCCCGGGTTTGAAACGCGGTTAGATCCTAGATCCTCTCGTGATGATGGGCAGTGGTATTCGTGGCTCCCAGTCAGCCAGGGGTCACAAGGGGAAACAAGCCATACACTTACTACCATCTTGCACCCGCATAACCGCCCTGTTTTTCACTTTCAGTACAGTATTCTGTACATTGCTGGAGATATTCCTCACCTTATTATAAAACTGGCTTTGTGTGAGATGCTTTTGCTCAACTGTAGGCCAATAGAAGCATTCTGAGTACATTTAAGGTCGGCTGAGCTAAGCTGTGGTGTCCAGTAAGTTAGATGTATCAAATGCATTCTCAGCTTACAATGGGTTTATCAGGAGGGAACCCCATTGCAAGTTGAGAAAGATCCGTAGAGGGGCGCCTGGGTGGCGCAGTCATTAAGAGTCTGCCTTCGGCTCAGGGCGTGATCCCGGCGATCTGGGATCGAGCCCCACATAAGGCTTCTCCACTAGGAGCCTGCTTCTTCCTCTCCCACTCCCCCTGCTTGTGCTCCCTCTCTCACTGGCTGTCTCTCTCTCTGCCAAATAAATAAATAAATAAAATCTAAAAAAAAAAAAAAAAAAAAAGATCCGTAGAGATGTTGAATACAATTAACAAATGAGCCTGGAACTAAGGAGAGCGCTCTGGCCTGGAATAGGTAAAGCTGGGATTTGCCGGCACACGGATGGCATTTAAAGCTTGAGACTGAATGAAATCACCAGGGGAGTAAGTACAGACAGGGAGTGAGTCCTGGGCATTTCGCTGCTTAGAGGATGAGAGAATGAGGCCATAACAAAACAGCAGTCAGTGAAACAGAAAAATCAGGGTGGGAGACTGTCTTAGTTGCCAAGTGAAGATAGTCTTTCAAGGAGGAAGGAGTGATCAGCGGTGCCACAGCCAGCTTATAGGGCTAGTAAAACAAGGATTGAGAATTGACCATTAGAATGGAAGGAACTTTGCAAAGCATATATCCAATAAAGAATATATAAAGAATTCTTAAAACTCAACAATAATGTTAAAATGTAATTACAAAATGGGCAAAGGATTTGACACACATTTCTAGAACAACGACAGAGACAGCCAATAAACACATGAAAAGATAGCATCATTAGCCATCAGAGAAATCCAAATCAAGGCCACAGTGAGAAGCCAATACCACCTCATACCCACTAAGATGGAGATAATTTAAAAAAACAAAACAAGTGTTGGCCACGATGGGGAAAGACTGGAACCCTTGTACACTGTTGGTGAGAATGGAAAAGGGTGCAGCCTCTGTGTTAAACAGCCCATCAGCTTCTCAAACGGCTAAACATCGAGTTACCTTATGGCTAGCAATTCCACTCCCAGGAATATACCCAAGAGAAATGAAAACCTATGTCCACACAAAAACTTGCCAACACCAACAGAGACCCTGAACTACGGACTTTGGGTGATTATGATGTGTCCGTGTAAGTTCCTCATCTGTAACAAAGGTACCACTCTGGTGGGGGGTGTTGCTTATGGGGGAGACTGTGCATGTGCAGGGGCAGAGAGTACATGGAAAATCTCTGTACCTTCCTCTCAATTTTGTTGTGAATTGAAAACTGCTCTAAAAATATTTTTACAGAACTGGTACATGAATATTCATAACAGCATTCCTAATAGCCCAAAGTGGAAACAACCCAAATGTCTATCAACTGATGAGTGGATAAATAAAATGTGGGATATCCATATATCCTATGGAATATCATTTGGCAATGAAGAAAAAATGAAATACTAATGCTACAACATAGATGAACCTTGAAAACATTATGCTAAGTAAATGAAACCAGTCCCAAAGGACCACCATTTGTATGAAATGTCCAAAATGGGTCAATCTATATAGAGACAAAAAGTCAATCAGTGGTTGCCTAGGGCTGTGAGCTGAGGGGGCTCAAGGGAAATGGGGGGAGGGGTGACTGCTAAAGGGTACAGGGTTTCTTTTCAGAGGAATAAAAATGTTCCTTTTTTAACATTTTTAAAAAGATTTTATTTATTTATTTGAGAAAGAGAGAGCACACAGAGGTAGGGGGGAGGGAGAAGCAGACTCCCCGCTGAGCAGGGAGTCCCAGGGCTCAATCCCAGGACCCTAGGTTCATGACCTGAGCTGAAGGCAGATGCTTAATGGACTGAGCCACCCAGGTGCCCCAGGAGTAATAAAAATGTTCTAAAATTGATTATGGTACTGGCTGAACAGCTCTGGGACTATACAAAAAAACCCACTGAATTGTACGCTTTATATGGGTGAAGTGTATGCAATGCGAATTATATCTCAATAAACCTATTACTAAAAGACATTGATGATGATGACTAAAAGACACAGGTGACCTTGACAAAGCAGTTTGGGTGCAGTGCTGGGGACAAAGCCTGACTGAAGTTGCTCAAGAAAGAACAGAATAACTGAAGACAGCAAGCACAGACATTTTCAGAGTTTGCTATATAGAGAAATGGGAGGGAGATTTTTGTTTTGTTGGGCTTTGTTGTTGTTGTTGTTGTTTTTCAAGATGCAAGATAATTATGTTTTCATGTTAGTTGGAATGATCCAGTAGCAAAGGGGAAATCGCTGGAGTGAATCCTTGAGCAGGTGAGAGGCAGGCCGTCTGGCGTGCAACCAGTGCAGGGATAGCCGCAGAGAGGAACAAGCAAGTTCACCCAAGGCAGCAGGAGGGAGGCTAAAAATGAGGCATGGGACCCAGTGTTTGGGTAGGTATTGAGAGTCTATGGAAATTTTCCTTTGATTGCTTCTCTTTTCTCAGTGATACAGGAAGCAAGGTCCTCCACTGAGAGGGGGTGGGGGAGGAGCTGTCCAGGGTTGAGGTGACAAGGAGAGGTATGCGATTGTGTCTAGGACCGCAGGGGAGTGAAAGCAGCAGGTCCCATGGTAGGATTGCCAGAGGGTGCTAAGGGCCTCCTAGAGAGGATGGAGGCTCTGATGATGTTCGAGGCCTGTCAGCAGGGCTGTGTCCTTCTCCAGCTTCAGTCAACTGTGGGGTACAAACGCACAGCTGGATTAACGAGGGTGTGGTTTTGCCAGGTGAGAGGAGGAAGGGGGTGAGGGTGTGTGCAAGCAGTAATTATAATGATGGTCCATGGAATCAAAGCTGGTTAAGGAGGCTAGAAACCATGGGGGAAAGGTGGGAGGGTCCAAGAATTGAAGGGCCTGGGGAGTCAGGACCCGTTGCCGTCGGGGTTCTGGAGGCAGTGAGTAGGAAAGGCAGGAGGTGGTGTTAGGAGGATGGGATGCTTGCTATTGAAATTACGCAGGGTACTGAGAAGGTCCAGAGAAGTGCCTTGGCCGTGAGGGGCTGAGGCAGGGTGGAGGACAAGAACCACAAAGGAGGGGATGGGGGACCATCTCTGTGCAAGTCATCCTCAGAGACAGGGCCCTGGCTAGGGCATGGGCCTGGGGTTCAGCCAGACCTGGGTGTGAGGCCCGTCCTTCCAACAGTGGGGCCCTGCACAAATTAATCTGTCTCTCTGAGCCTTCATTTCTTCTCACACAAAGTGAGAAATCACTCCTTTGCCAAAAGATTGTGTTCTGCAGGTGCCAGGGTGGCTCAGTCATTAAGCATCTGCATTTGGCTCAGGGCGTTATCCCAGGGTCCTGGGATCCAGCAGGGTCAGGCTCCCTGCTCAGCGGGAAGCCTGCTTCTCCCTCTACCACACCCCCTGCTTGTGTTTCCGCCCCCCGCAAACAAATAAATAAAATCTTAAAAAAATAAAATAAAAGATTGTGTTCTGTGGGCGCCTGGGTGGCTCAGTGGGTTAAGCATCTGACTCTTGATTTCAGCCCAAATTATGATCTCAGGGTCGTGAGATGGAGCCCAGCATCGGCTCTGTGCTCAGCATGGAGTCTGCTTGAGATTCTCTCTCCCCCTCTCCCTCTGACCCTCCCCCTGCTCATGCTATAAATAAATAAACAAATAAATAAAATCTTAAAAAAAAAAAGATTGTGCTCTGAAAATTGAGTAAGAAACTGTATGGAAATTGCCTCGTGTTGTACCAGACAAAGGGTGTTCAGTAATGTGGGCCGATCCCAGAATGCTCTTGTCTGGAGTCCAGAGCAGAGGAGGGGCCAGTGTGGAGGCCGACACCCTCCGCAGGACCCCTTCTCTTTCCCATCACTTCAAATCACAGGTGAATGGAAAAACCTGACTCCTATTTCACTGCCATTTTACAGAAAAAGAAACTGAGGCCCAGAAAAGGAAAGTGACATACCTATGTCACTACAACTCAGTTATCATAGAGAGTATATTCCCTTCTAAAATCAGAGTCAGGATTAAGACGGGAAATACGTACAGGAGGGAAAAGGCTCATATATAACATTTGAAAGCCAGATGGACTCTTCAGAAGGTATCCCAGGCGTCGTTCCCCTCCATTCACTGGGACTATTGGAAGTTGGTCTTGGTGAAGTAAGAACCCTCCTGAGTATACTCCCACTCTCTCATCTTGCCTCGCCCCTTCCTGCATTCCCAGATCCCCCACTCCCAGGGCAGTTATGTTCAGGTCTGTGATTGGGCAAACACTGGACCTATTAGCTTTGGAATAGAAGTGTCAACAGAAGGGTGATTCACAGCGCATGAATTTGCTAATTGCTCTTCCTAGCCCGGACAGCAGGAAGGTGAGAGGAAAAAGAGATCTCTGTTTCCTTTCTCAGAGAACTTGATTCAGGAGTGTGGGGTGGGCATAGCCCCAGGCCACCCCCAGGGGGCCCTACCCCTGTGTACTTCCAGCCATAGCCAGTCTCCCTGAGCAAATCGCTCTGGCTTTCTGGGCCCCAGTTTCCCCCTATATAAAGTCAGAAGAGAGTGAACAAAATGATTGTCAAAGCCCACCTCTCCCCTCCAGCTCAGGCCTTCAGGGTTGTAGGAATGTGTGGCTGGCACCTTCTCTGCTGCTCTGGCTCTCTGGGGCCAAGCACGGGGAAATAGGGCAGAAGTCGATCCAGCAGTTGTAGTAGAAATGTCGCCTCCTCGGGCAGGCTCTGTAATCACATCAGCAACGGACATCAGTCTCTGCAGTTCTCGCTTTCTTACTCACTCACATATATACATGGTTGTTCTCTCTCCCATTCTCTGCTTTCTTTTCTTCTTAGCACTATCTGAAATATCTTATTTCTTTATTTACTTAACTACTGTCTTTCTATACTAGAATGTCAGCTCTAGGGCAGGGACTTTGCCCATCATATCTCAGGGCCTACCCCAGCACCTGGTACACAATAGGTGCTTAATAGATATGTGTTGGTTGATGAATGAATGAATGAATACACCTTGAGGGTGGTACCAGGGCTGTGCTAAGCATGATACTGTGATCTGTGCCAACTCTTCCATGAGGAGCAGTTGGAAGATAGGGCTCTGGAGTCAGGAGACCTGGATTCAAGTCCCACCCTATCAATTAGTGGCTGTATAACCATGTCGCTTGACCTCTCTAAGCCCTGGTTTCTTCATCTGCAAATTGAGGATAATGATCCCACATCTTAAGCTGTATTTTCAGAAATTAGAGGTAGTGTATGTAAAGTGACCTGGTACATAGTAGGTCTTCAGTAAACGTTAGTTTCCTTTCTTCTCCTTCCTCTGTTGGGGCCATGGAGGTTTGGAGACTCTGGATTCAGCGAAGATGGTTTCTCATCTATTTCTTCTCTTTCAAAAGAAGGTAAAACAGGGGCGCCTGGGTAGCGCAGTCGTTAAGCGTCTGCCTTCGGCTCAGGGCGTGATCCCGGCGTTGCGGGATCGAGTCCCACATCGGGCTCCTCCGCTGGGAGCCTGCTTCTTCCTCTCCCACTCCCCTGCTGTGTTCCCTCTCTCGCTGACTGTCTATGTCAAATAAATAAATAAAATCTTTAAAAAAAAAAAAAAAAGAAGGTAAAACAAAACAGCAAGCAACTGCACTGAGAACAGCACGAGGGACTTGCCCATAGTCACACAGCCAAGCAGTGGAGCGAGCAGCAGTTCCCTGTCCTGGGGGCCACAGGAAGCCCCTGATCCCAGACAAAACGGAGGGAGGGGACTAAGGCAGGATCTTGCTTGTGCTGGCCTACGGAAAGAGGAAATGACTGCTCTAGTCTGAGAGTCAGCCTCCTGGGTTCTAGGTTCAGGTCTGTCAGAGACAAGCTGGTGACCCTGGAATGTAGTTTATCATCTGTAGGCCTTGGTTTCCTCTTCTGTACTTTGGGAATATTACTCCTTGCCTGGCCTGCCGTACAAAATGGGAAAGTATTAGAAGAATGATATTTAATCTAAGAGAAAATATTGTAGTGTTAAATCAAGCTGACTCAATTTCTGAAATTCTGCCACAGGTACATGTATTTAAAATCAGAAGAAAAAGTGAATTCAGAAGTAAAAATAAGCCTCATCCCTCTAGGCTCTGTAAAGTGGGGAAAAAAACCATGTAAACATATTATTTCAATAGAATGTATGAAAACGTTTTTGCCAACTATAAGTAATCAAATCAAAATTTTAAAAATATTTATTGAACATCTTCTCTGGGACAGAAAAGGAAACTGGCTCAGAGCAGTTAGTGATTTGCCTGGGGGCACACAGGACCTGATAAGGCTGAGAAGAAGCTGGCAGGAAAGACTTTCCATCAGCTGCTTAGGAAGTCTCTACCAGAGGGGGCTGCGGAAGAGCCCAAGACGCTGGGTCTGGAAAACCACCTTCCCATTTCCGGCTGCCCTCCATCCTCCAGCCCCGTAAAGGCGCTGGGTCTGCACAAATGTAATGGAAAGAGCATGCACCACAGATGCTATAGCCCGGGTTCAGCACCGGGTCTCAACTCATTTGCTGTGTAACCTTGAGGGAGTCACGCCGCCTCTCTGAACAGGTGTCCCCTCCCCTCAATAGGAACATTGACGCTGTTGAGGCTGTGGTTGACAACGTTAAATAGTATCTACCTCGGTATACATAGAGCTTGTTACCTTTCCTCGATTCTGGAAGAGCAGGAGGAGCGCTGGGAGGAGTTGAACCAGCGGCACAGACTCTCTGGGCTTCTGAAAATAGCGGATGACCAGGACCAGGCCAGGCGACTTCCAAATTCCTTCCAGTTCCAACTCTGGAACTTCTTAGTGGTCCAACTCTGCTGCAAACTCCACAGGACCCTTCACTCCCTCCCGCCCCTGGAGGGAGCAGTCCCTTTAAGTCTAGGCCTGCCTCCGCCCGGGCCAATCACTGAGAACAGAAGTTCTTTAAAGACCAAAGGAGGGAATTCAGCGGGCTCAGGAGGGCGGGGCAGGGGCGTGCCAGCCAGCCAATCGGAATCTCCCAGGCGACTAGTGACTCACGTGCAAAGCTCTGCTGACCAATGGCAAGGTCGTCGAGAGGAGGGGGTGCTCCCACTGTGTGACAGCTGTCTGGACCAATGGGCATGTCGCCCGCGGCCTATAAGAGTCCGCGGGGCCCTGGAGTACAGGCTCTAGGGTCGGTTGGTCGTCGCTGTCGGAGGTGTGCCCTAAGTTTGCCTCGCCGTCGCTGCCACCCGGTCCCTGCAGCCGCGCCCCTCGCCTTGGCCCCGGCCCAGCCGCTCTCCCTGCCCTTTCCCCCTTAACCACCCCCCCGGTTTCTGCCGTCGGGGCCCCGGGGCCGGGCTAATGATGCCGTCGGAGAGTGGAGCTGAGAGCCCGGACCAGGCAGCTGCGCAGGTGGGGACGGCTGCGGCCTCGGCGGTGGCCACGGCCGCCCCGACAGGCGGCGGCCCCGACCCGGAGGCCTCAACGGCCTCCCTCGGACGGCACCTGAGTAGGCTGGGCTGGCCACAGGTGAAGCGACTGGACGCGCTCCTGAGCGAACCGATTCCCATTCACGGGCGCGGCAACTTCCCCACTCTGAGCGTGCAGCCCCGGCAGATTGTGCAGGTGAGCGGGACGTGTGTGTGGGGCGGGGGGAATTATGGGGTCTCCAGTCTCAGTTTCTTGTGCTGGGAGGCACCCAGAGTCTGTTCGATTCTCTGGACTGCTGGGGGAAATGAGGCTTAGACAGGGACTGTAACAAAATCGCACAGAACGCGGATAGTAGACCATGCTCCTTCCCCACTTGGTTTTCCCTTACCCTGCCTCTGGAGAGTCCGATTCCTCTCGAACCATTCACCCTGGTCCTAGCTAGGAAATGGGAGGAGAATGGGGAGGGACTTGGCGGAGGTTGCCGGGATAGGGTGGGGGGGGGGGGGGGGGGGGGGGGGGGGGGGGAGAAAAGCTCTGCTTGCTGAGACAGGCAGCCCTGCGGGGGTAGGTGTGCATGCTTGGGTTCAAAATAGTTTTTTTTTTATCCCCAAATCTTCATCGTTGGGCCTCACCCCCCACACAAACACCCCTTCCCTCTCTCAAGGTTCTAGGGACAGACTTTGTCCTGTGCTTCCACAGCCCTTGGCTCAAGAGCCCGTGGCTAAGTGGAAAGGCCAAGAAATCCCAATAAGGACTCTGTCCCTCTCAGCTGGGGTTGTGGCAGGAGGAGATGAACGGAGACCCGGTGCCTGCATGCTGGAGGGCGACATCAGGTGTCCAGTTTAGGTGTTTCTCCCCTTCCCCAAAATTGGAAATGAAGGCTGGCCCTGGTGTCTCCTGAGAGGCAGGAAAAGAATTCTGGTAGCTCTCTCCCCTTCCTCAAACTCCCTTTTTCCTTTACCTAACTTTCAGCACCCCTAAAATTGCTCTTTCATCTGTATAACCTAGGTGCTGTCATACTCTGAAATGCCAGAATATGGTAATATTATTGTACCTATTTTGTGGCTGGGGAAGATGAGGCTCTAAAAAGGGCCATGAGCTGCCTAAGATTACCTAAAGAGGTGAAAATCAAACCCAGAGAATCATGGGTCTTCCTGGGAGCCACCTGCCACAGGGTCAAGGTTTCTTACCCCTTGCCCAGCTGTTAGACTCAACTTCTAAGTCTTCCGGAAGTCTTCTGATAGAAACCAGAAAGTCCAGCCACAATTCCTGCGTATTCCTGCCGGTAGATGGACTTTCTTTCTTGGGAGTTATCCACAGAGGCTAGAAGCTAGGCAGGCCATTCCCCTGCCTCCTGCTGTCTCAACCTCCACTGAGGAGGAGGAGTGTCTGCTAAGGGATTACCTCGCCCTCCCTTCCAGGGAATGGGAGGGGATGGGGGCAGATTCCCCAGGGCTGACTCACCCGAAGCCCCAGTGGTGCTCACTGAGGCATTCCTCGGCTCCCCGCTGTCATGGGGTAATTAGGAAACCAGTTGAGGCTTTTCTCCCCAGGACACTTAGGTCAACCTTGGGGCCCCAACTGCTGTATCTCCAGGATGGTTGTCCCGGACATGGGGGAAGGAGGAGCCCAGTGTGGAAACTCCCCTCTGCAGGGACAAAGGGTGCTCTGGAGGGGAAGTTCCTGCCCAAATGCCTTTACTGTTGTCTGCTCTGTGCCAACCCCTATTCGGGACACCAGGGCTATAGATGTGACTGGGACCCAGTCTCTGCCTTCGAGGTGCTCCCTGCCAGGTGGTGGAGACTGCAGGCCAATAGGAGCTGACTTTACAAGGCTGTAATAGTACAGTGTTCTCCTAGACTAGGGTCAAAGATATCACAAAGCAGGGAGCTGCTGGCTGTGGTGGGGAGAGGCAGTGGAGACTTCAGAGCTGGAGTGGGAGGTCAGACATCTGGCTTCAGGGCCCGGACTATTGTCGGTTCCCTTTGCTGGGCCCAGCGTCCCCATCCGTTCAATGCTGATGGGTTGGACTACTCTCCCACACCCTTTCAGGTTCAAGACTCCAGAGGGAACAGGTACCGTCCCCTGGCCTGTGCAATTGCATCCCCAGGGAAGAAAGTCCATCTCCTGGCAGCACCTGCAGCTGGCAGCTTCACAAACTGTGGTGGGGTTGCTGGGTGTGTATGGGGCATGGATAGGGGTGCTTGCTGTGCACGGGGATGAGGGCCATCCGTGCTGGCAATGTGTGGAGGTGGGGGGTGCTGGGGGGAATGGAGGGAGGGACGCTCGGTATGTGTAGTGGGGGATGCTGGTTGTTCATGACTGAAGAATGAGAACCTTTCTCCCTCTGTACCCCTGTAAGACTTTGCCTACAGCAGCAATCTGAGCAGCTAGAGATGCTGTTCTTGCTTGTACCTGAGCTAGAGGGACTCATTCTCCTGTAGGAGTCTCCCCTGCCGGTAGCCCTGGGAGGTCTCATTCTAATTAAGCTCCGCCACTTACTGGCTCGGTGACCTTGGATAAGTCCTTTGCCCTCTCTGGGCCCAGGGAATTGATTTAGACAATCTGATCTCTCTAGCTGCAGCCAGAGGGCCTGCATCAGGCAGCTCCAGATTTGAGTTCTATAAGCCTGCTGGCTGACAGCACCTATAGAACCCCTGCAGGTCTCGGCAGTAGCCCAGGAGCAGAGTGATTCTGGGGAGGCCCTTGGCACAGGAGAAAGGAAGGTGCAACCACTGCCCCCCTTCATGGCTGGAAAGTCTGATTCAGGAGGCTCCAAGCTGCCCTGCAGTCTTTGGGTGTGGCGGTATCTGGGGTCCGTCTGCCAAGCTGGCTGTAGTCACACCTGGGAGAGAGACAACAGCTGCTGGCTGGCTGACACAGCCGGCCCCATGGCCTGACGCAGGCGATTTAACAAGGGTACTGCTACCTACTCACCAGGCCAGATGCCATGCCCTGGGGTGAGCATCAGCCTGGGAGCTGGAGCTGGCACTGAGTAAGGCTCAATCAGCTCTGTTGGGACCTGGGGAGGGGGCTGGTCTGCTCTGCAAGTCTGGCAATGTCCTTGGGACAAGGTCTTGCCTCTCTCTCCTTGGCCTACATGGGCACAGCTGCCAGCTTCCAGGGTGTGGGTCAGAAGTCCCAGAGCCCAGACTGTAGCAACTGGCCCCTTACCTCCAGCTTCCTCAGTCTGTCTGGCCAAGGCATCTCCCAACCCCCACCTTCCCATTCCTTACTACCTTGACCACCGGAGGGTCACCCTCACTTTGAAGTTTTGAAAGACAGGGAGGATTAGAACCCTAGTTTCTGGTCTCTGCTCCCTCTCAACCCTGGGATGGCAATGTGATGGGAGGAGAGTCAGCCACGCCTGGATTTGAAGGTGCCTGTCCGTGATCTCGGGCAGATGGCGACACTCCTGCGAGCCTTGGTCTCCCCATCTATGACTTGGGACCATAAAAAGCTGCCCCCACCAGGGTGCCTGGCAGGCTCCGTCAGTGGAGCACGCAGCTTTTGATCTCAGGGTTGGGAGTTCCGAGCCCCATGTGGGGTGTAGAGATGACTTAAAAATAAAATCTTTAAAAAGAGGAAGAAATAAAAAAGATCTATCCCCTATAGATTCTGGTGGGAAGGTCCAGGTACTCATTATGTGGTGAGCTGGTATCCCCTCCTCCCCCAGCTCCTCCCAGGCATGTTCCTGATGGCCAGTTGCTTACCCCCGCAGCCATTACAATACCTTCGCCTAATCTGGGTCCTCCTCCCGGAAGCCTTCCTGGAGGGAGCCGCCCGCCTCAGATTGCCCCACTGCGGCTTGCCTCCTCAGCACTTCAGTGCATTCTTTGCAGAGAAGCGAGGAGGGCAGCCCAGCCCAGTGCTGGGCGCTGACTTGGCAGCCAGGCGGGGTTGCAGAATCACTCAGGGCAGGAATGCTGCCTGGTCACTTTCAGGATGGTGCCTGAAGTACACTGGTTTGCTGAGAAAACTGAATATCTGGGCCCAGCTCCTTTCTTCTCTCCCACATGGTCCTAGGCCCAGAAAGATGCCTCTGGCCAAAGGAACACACTCAAGATGACTGGTCGGTTTGCGGGTCCTGTTCCCATGTCAGCAGACAGGGTCTGCTGCTTCTCCTCCCACTCAGGCTGAGCGCTGAGTGCTTCCTGAGATGATCGCCCGCCTCCTGTCCCAAGAGCAGGAAGGGTCTGGGTTTCCACTGCCAGCCCCACCACTTCTGAACGCCCCCCACCCTGAACCCCAAGAGTCTCACCATGGCAAACCTCAGTTTCCTCAGCTCTAAAACCAGTGCAACATTTGCTTCACAGGTCCTTGTAAAGATGAATTAAGATGAATATGTCCTAGTCAAAAGAGCATGCATTGACTGGAGAAGCCAGCTGACCTGGGTTCCAATCTCCGCCTGGCTACTCTCTGACCTTGGACATGTTTCTTAACCTCTCTGTGCTTCTGGTCCCCCATCTGTAAATTGGGATAATAATGCCCAAATTCAGGATTCTTGTGGGGGTTAATGTAGTAATGCACGTGAATTGCAATTACATTCCTAACACATTTGAGCAGTTAGCATCATGCCTGGCACAAAATGAAGTGTTTTACCTGCAGTTTTAGAGACAGGGAATAGCATAGTGGTTAAGACCTGAGCTCTCTGAGTTTAATTCACCAGCTGTGTGACCTTGGGCAAGTTACTTGGCCTCTCTGCGCTTCTATTTCTTCATCTGTAAAATGGGAATAATAGTACCTACCTCAGAGTGTAGGTAATTGTGAGAATTATCCGAGTTTATACCCTAATGTATTAAGTGCTTAGATCAGGACGTGGTATTTAGTAAATTCTATGTATGTGTTTGCTGTCATTGGTGCTATTCTTTCCAAGTCTTTCCTCCAAATGAGCCATTCTCCAGATTAGGAAATCAAAGCTTTAGAGGGTTAAAAGACTTTCCAAAGGCATGACCGCTGAGAAGTGGTCAGCGTGGTTGATGTTGGCGTGATTATTACATGCAATCGCCTAGCGGTTCCCCGGAGCCCAGGCTCCTGACCCCTCTCGGCCCTGCCGTCTCTTCCACAGGTGGTCCGCAGCAGCCTGGAGGAGCGGGGACTACATGTGCAGGGCGTGCGGCTACACGGCTCGGCTGCCAGCCACGTGCTGCACCCGGAGAGTGGCCTGGGCTACAAGGACCTGGACCTGGTGTTCCGCGTGGACCTGCGCAGCGAGGCGTCCTTCCAGCTGACCAAGGAGGTGGTGCTGGCCTGCCTGCTGGACTTCCTGCCGGCCGGCGTGAACCGGGCCAAGATCACGCCGCTGACGCTCAAGGAGGCGTACGTGCAGAAGCTGGTGAAGGTGTGCACGGACACGGACCGCTGGAGCCTCATCTCGCTGTCCAACAAGAGCGGCAAGAACGTGGAGCTCAAGTTTGTGGACTCGGTCAGGCGCCAGTTTGAGTTCAGTGTAGACTCCTTCCAGATCATCCTGGACTCCCTGCTGCTCTTTGGCCAGTGCTCATCCACGCCCATGTCTGAGGCCTTCCACCCCACGGTGACAGGTGAGAGCCTGTACGGCGACTTTGCCGAGGCGCTGGACCACCTGCGGCACCGCGTCATTGCCACGCGCAGCCCCGAGGAGATCCGCGGCGGCGGCCTCCTCAAGTACTGCCACCTGCTGGTGCGGGGCTTCAGGCCTCGGCCCAGCACCGACGTGCGCGCCCTGCAGCGCTACATGTGCTCCCGCTTCTTCATCGACTTCCCAGACCTGGGGGAGCAGCAGCGCACGCTGGAGCGCTACCTGGAGGCCCACTTCAGCGGGGCCGATGTGGCCCGCCGCTACGCCTGCCTGGTGACGCTGCACCGGGTGGTCAATGAGAGCACCGTGTGCCTCATGAGCCACGAGCGTCGCCAGACGCTGGACCTCATCGCCACGCTGGCGCTCCAGGCGCTGGCCGAGCAGGGCCCGGCTGCGGCGGCCGCCCTGGCCTGGCGCCCCCCTGGCCCCGACGGGGTCGTGCCTGCCACCGTCAGTTACTACGTGACTCCCGTGCAGCCTCTGCTGGCTCGGGCCCACTCCTATCCCACCTGGCTGCCTTGTAACTGACTCAGACCCTGGCCAGAAAGTACTGGGCCTTCCCTGATGGAGTGGGGCCTCCAGGAGTGTGTAAGGGATGTGACCAGGGACAGGCAGCCTGTGCCAAGTGGCCCAGCGCTGCTGCAGGGTTGGGCCTTTGACTGAAGAGGCCAGACCCCGCCCATCCCCGAGTGAGGCCCCGGGGGGCTTAAGGCCAAGCTGGGGTTCTTGATAGATCTTTGGGTTATTGCACCCCACTTGTGGACCGGCATGATGGTGGGGTGCAGGGGCTATTTGTCTTGGGGGTCAGTTGCCTTCAAGAGACAGAGCATGTTTGGGGTGGTAGCCTCAATGCTCATCATCTTAGGTTGATTTCTGTGGCCTAGAAAGGTCTTGGGTTGATTTCTGTGGCCAAGAAAGGGTCTTTTTGGGTAAGACCAGCCCACAGTGATCCCAGCAGCCTCGGAAGGCCCGCAGCCCACACCATGGCTAAAATATGGTATGTTATAGGAACTACTCACTCTGGGTTGGGCCAGACCCCTGACAGGGCCTGGCAATCCAACCTGACTAATCACTGGGAGGAGGGAAACTGAGGCAGGAGGCAGCTACCTGGGTTTGCAGAGGGATAGGTTTAGCCCAGTTCCCAAACACCCCTACCCCAAGCTGTTAAGGTGCACGGGTGATGAGCCAAGCTGCCAGGGGTGAGACAGCCCATGCTCCTTCTGGGGTGTTGCTCCCTTCCCCCATGTTGTAAGGATCCCTCTGCCTAGGAGCTTGTTCTTCGAAGGGTGGCTCCAAAGTGGCCACAGTCAAGTGCTCCCACCCCACTGGCCTGGTTACAGGGTCTTCACTTGGAGGAAGGGAACCATGCCCCACCTCCTTTCCCATCCCTCTGGATTTGTCACCATTTTGCACTCTTAACACCTGCCAATAAAAATTGTCTACACTAAACCTGGCACCATGATTTCTCCTGGGAGAAGGACCTTCCATGGCTCTGCGGGCTCGGGCTGCCTCTCCCAGCCTGCATCAGGCTTGTACTATGGGGCAGGGACATTTGGGTGGGTTGGTGTCTGAGTCCTAGGCTTGTAGCTGGGGAGTTGCACCTCTTTCCCCCAACACCAGCCCTGGCTGGAGAACCGTGCTAGGAGCTCATGTCTACACGTCGGACATGTACCTGCAAATTACTTCAGTAAATCTCTTGTTAAAGAGTAAGTATTTCAGTATTTCCTACCTGGAGTCCTTATGATCCTGGGCTTGGCCTCACATTCCAGTGCTCAGGGCTACTTGACCCCAGCTCTGCCTACCCAACCCCACTCCTTCTCAGGAAGCAGGTGGAGGACAGGCTGAGTGAATGTGAATTGGAGACCCCTTCAGTAGTGGCAGCTGAGACTGGGGGACTTCTAGCACCCTCCAGAGCGAGAGCCCAGGTTTGGCCTCCCTACCTGGGAGGAAAGTTCCCTCAATCCTCTGGCTCCCTCCCTCTCTTACTCCCAAGTGCTGATGGGCACACTCTGACTTGCTCTAAACAGGTCCCCAAGAGGGGCAGGGTCTCTCCTTTCCAAACCCCAGCTGGGGCCATGCCAGGCTCTTGGGGAGCTATTCCCTCCGGGCATCAGCCAGTCACTGGCCTGGACGCTGCCTACTGTTTACCCAGCCCCTTTGATCCAGGGATTGCAAAGCCCTTAACATATTCAGCCTCATTAGTGGTTTCTGAGGGGTGGCTTTGATGGTTCAAGGTAGGCTAAAAAAAACAAGGCCTCAGAGGAGGCCCCAGGTGACCTGGGTGAGTCCAGCCACCTCATCCGCTCAGTGAGTTCCTGCAGGGCTCAAAAGGGCTAGACAGGTGAGTGGAAAGACTTTCTTGCCTTGGTGACTGAAAACAGCCCCCCCCACTCCATCCTGGTTGTGCCCCCCCAGCTAAGGGCCTGGGAGAGATTACGTTTCTCCCAGCTCCGGATGTGGGCGTGAGGGGACCTTCGCAGCATAAACACGCAGGTTTAGTTTGCTGGGGTGGGCACTACGGTTCACCTGGATGTGCTTGTTTCAGAGCGTAAGAAAGCTAGACAGCCACAGGATGAGTGCATACACTGAATTCAGCCCACCGCGTGCCAGTGACCCCTGTAGGAGCTGGAATACATCAGCAAACAAAAGACCAAGATTCCCGACTCTCATGAAGATGACACTCTAATATGGAACACAGAAAATAAAATATATAGTCTTAGAAGATCAGTGATGCTTAAAGGTATATGGCAGGGTAGGACTGGAAGTGCTGGGGTATGTGACTTTAAAAAGTCAGGAGAGACCTCCTCGAAAGGGTGACATTTGCTGGAACAAAGACGCAAAGGCAGTGGCCTGGGGAAAGCGCTTGGGGGCAGAGGGAACCTGTCTGTTAACGTGCACATGCTCCCAGCAGGCGTGTCGGGGGAGGGCACGGGTGCCTGAGGGTGTCTGGCTGGCCTTGCACAGGCGTGCATGCTCGCCGCTGCTGGTCTGCAACATGCATGGGCATGAGAGGTGGGAGAGCATGAGCCGGGAGTTCCCAGGAACAGCTGCCGTTTCTGGAGTCTTTACTCCAAGGCTTCATGGCCACTACCTCTCATTTCATCCTTGAGAGAAGAGCGATTATTGTTTCCACTTTGACAGACAAGGAAGCTGGTGCCAGAGAGGTCAAAGAGGTGTGGCTGGCTCCAAAGCTGGTCCTGTTAACCCCTGCGCCCTCCTGCCCCTCTGCTCCGATTTCACATGGATGAGCGGACCCTCTGTCTCTTGTACTTGTATGCGATGGGGCGTGTTTGGCACGTGGCCATTTGTACTTCTGTGCACCTACCGTTTTATGGAGGGCTAGGGCAGAGTGGCAGTGCGGACAGAGGTACATTTTCTTGATGGACATGACACCAGCCATGGCTTGTGGTGACTATGTCAGAGGCCCATGGTGGCAGCAGGTGTGCCTGTGGGTGTGTTGGGGGTGGTGCAGTGTTTCTGGGTGTGAGCAGCACAATGACTCAGCGGCTGGCATTGTTCTCTCATGGACAGTTCTGCAGCCATCTAAGATGCCAGGACAGGCGGAAATCAAGACCTGGGAATCAGAGCCAGAGAGGGGAAGGCTGAGGGAGGAAAGCCCTTCCCCCCATGCTACCGGGCTCCCCCAGCCACAGTCCACCTGCCCCTTATGGGCCACCGTGTGGAGGGGGAGCTCCAAAAGGGGAAGAGGCACTGCTGTGAACTTTAGGGAACAGAAGACATGCCCTCAAGCAGCGACATGATGTGTTGGCCCCTCCAGTCCCACGCTTGCTCGCTTGCTCGCCACCCTTCTCCATGCTTCGAGCCCCAGGAGGCTGACCTCTGTGGACTACGTGTGCATCAATGGCTCCCTTGTCCTCAGCCTTCCTGTTGCGTTCAGCCAATGAGAGGCCCCGGCAGGAGACAGAAAGGAGGAGAATGGGGTGTTTATTCCACCTGCTCCCTCCCCACCAGGCTGCCCTGGTTGGCTGCATCTCTCAACCAAAGGCCACTGCTCCTGTCAGGGGCGCTCCCCACACAGCTACACCCTCGGGCAGTGCCCTCCCTCTGCCTTGTGAAGGTTCCCCACTGTTGCTAGCCCCGGGCAGCTGCAGCATCCCTTGTTCCCTGCTTGAGCCCACATTTTTGGAAATAATCCCTTTTGAAATCTCTTCCCAGTTTGAGGGTGCCCTGTTTCCTGCTGGGGTCCTGACTGACAGACCCCTGTTGTCACCAGCACAGCCACACACAATCCTCCATGGGTCACCACGCTGCCATGTTATCACAAATGCGTGCAACCTTCTCCTCCGTGTGGCACACGGTCCCACGTGTGCACGCCCATCCCCCAGCTTCCTCCTCACATCCTTAACTGGGGAGACATCCTGGAGAGGGTGAGCTTGGAGCCAGATCAAGGGGGAAAGCAGTCTGCAAATCTGTCAACAGGGCCAGACTGCCAACCGAAACCAAACAGAAGCTGCTCAAGGAGCTGCCAACCTGAAGAGTCGTGAGAGACACACAAAAGCAAAGGCAGTAGGGACACTTGCAAACTAAACCTCAAAACCACAGCCCTTTGTCTCACATTATTGAAATTTATTCTTCCTGAATGTATAAATCAGGGGATTGATTCAATAGACATTCATTTTGCAGAATACAAGTTCTGGGTTGATGGTGACTAAATGTGCCCCCCCTTTATTATCAGTAGATGTGAATAAATATGCTCCCTTTTGTCATTTAAAACTTTACTCCAAATTTTTATGTTGCCACCATGTCTCCCTGAGAAAGAGGTGCCCCTCCCCCCAGAGCCAGCAGCTGATGGTCTTCCTGAGGGGCCACAGGCACACCCCTAGTCAGGGAGGGCAAGGAGAGTGGGGGAGGGAAACAGGGCTTTCTCAGACCAACATTTCCCCTCAAACAGCCTCCCAGTGTTGTCAGAGTGGGAAGCCATGACATAGACCAAAATGGGGACCCCAGCTGCACTGTGACTTAAGAATGACGACTGTATTTTAAAAGAAATCCTTTTCTTTTTCACATTGGGAATGTTTGCTGCTTTCTTAAATAATCTGATTGCATCTCAGAGGACCTGTCGTAACATTTCCAATCACACGGTGTCAGCCAAAATCAAACGTGGCTTAGATAAGGAAACTCAGAGTATAGGCACCTTCCCCAGAACTGAGCACCTTGCCACCGTTGAGTGCAAGGCCCTTGTGAAGGGAGGACAGTGCCAAGATTGTATGGGATCGATTCGGTTGTGTAAGGTTGTGGGACGTCTTCCTGAAGGAGATGCCCAGGTCAGAAGCAGAATCCAGGAATCCAGATCCGAAGAGTGGAGGCTCTGAGGAACTGGGAGGAGCTGGAAAGAATCATTTCAAGAGCTTTAATTACCTCCCTCCCACAGCCACCCAGCCCCACCCAAACCCTTCAACATCTGCCTCAAGAAGGGCCATTGTGGAGAGAAGGTACCGGAGCAGGGCTCCACTGGCTCCTGCCCTGGAAGGGATGGGGGCTCTTGGGGTAAGCTGAGGTTCCCTTGGGCCTTTGTCCTTGGCTGGGATCCCTACTGGTCTGAGCAGCTGGAATGGAATGTTCCTGGGAAGAAAAGCCTGCCCCTCCACCACCTCTCCCCTTATGGAGTTCCCCAGGGCCCACAGTGGGGGGAGAAGGGGGATCGTTCCAGGGATTCCTGATATGGCGATGCTCCGATGCTCCGGGGAAGCAAAGGCCCACACTGCCTAGGGGCTCTGTCCTAGTAGCCTCTCCTGGGCTAGGCAGATGGGCCCTATCAAACATTTATGAATCTCCACTATGTGCCAGGTGCTTAGTGTGACCTCTCACTAAATAGGAGTTATCTCCTCTCCAGCTCCCCAATAAAACACACACACACACAAGAAACTGGCCCAGAGAAGGGAAGTCGTTGGCCCAAGGTCTTCCAGCTGAGAAGTTACAAGCAAACACTGAATCCCAGATCTGTCTTATTCCAAGCCTGGGGCGCTTTCTGCCCCCGCCATGGAGCCTGTCATCCTCCTCCTCTGCCAGCCCAGGCTCTCTGCTCTTGTTGGCACCAAATATTCCAGCCAGGTGTGCAGGGAGAGGAGGTAGCCCTCCAAGGCAAGCCCAGGCCCTGAGCATCGTTGGCCTGTCCTTGCCTGAAGCCAGGTGTGCTGATTCAGCCTGACTCACCCCTCAGAGCCCAGACAACCAGGGTGGGGAGCCAGCTTCTGGGGGTGTGCCTAGACCTTGGTGGTGGTGACTGGGGGTGGGGGTGCACCTTCTGCCACCCTTCCAACATCTCATCACATCCCTCCCAGATCCGAGGACCAGGGGTCATGGTACTCAGACTTAAAGGCTAAAAGCCCAGAACCACCACCCGCCAAATAGAGCCCTTATTAGCCTGATAAATGAAAAGCCACATAGACTGTTTAAAGGACCCTTCATTTACAGGTTCTAGGTCCTTGGGCAAGTCACCTGCTCTACCCGATCCTCAGTTTCCTCATCCGGAAATGGGGATAATGACCCCTACTTTACAGAGTAGCTGGGAGGAGTATAACAAAGGGTGTTAAGTGCTCAGCACAGTGCCTAGCACGGAGGTGGTTAATATATTCCAGAACCAAGGAACCTGGCCAGGGTTCCTCAAGGACTAATGGAGGAAGAAATAGGCTGGAGATCTCCCAAGTCTCCCCAGTGCCTCCCCACTCCCCGGCTGTAAAGCAGGGAGCTTCTCTTTTATCTCCCAGAAGCCTGGGCTATTGGGTTTTCTCTAGGGACCTGGCGGGTCGGGGGGCGGGGAGGTTGAGGAAGCCTCCATGAGACTGCCAGCTACAGGTTTGGAGCACCTTAGCTGTGACCTGTTTAAGCCTAATCTCTAGGAAGCCACCCTGGTCCCCAGGTGGCTGCAGAATGGGGTGTTCTGATCAATTATCAGTGTAACAAATCTGTGAGGAGCGAAATGACTACAGGCTTTCATTCAGACCGTGACCGCCAACAGGAGCAACCTTTTTCCAGTAAAGTCTTTCTTGATGGACCTTCCTCCTGAGGTCCGGGGCCCAGGCCCAACTACACGCCCAACCTTACGCCCCTTCTCTGAATGACCGCCACACCCCGCTCGTTCTGCCAGACTCTTAAAACTCAAGGCCTAGGAAGGCTCTGCAGGACCGGAGGGGGCTGGTCGGGGGCGCGGACCCTGGGGACCTAGCCTACTCCAGGCCACGCCCCCACGCCCCGGGAAGCAGCCCCACACTGCCCTCTGGTGGCGCCGCTCCGAGATGCCTTCACTGGGCTAGGGCCCTCCAAAAGAGGGAAGGACTTATCCAGGGGAGGGGCAAGTTCTAAATTAGAACCCTGAGCTCTCTCCCAGCCCCAAACGCTGGCCTGAAGAAAGGCTTCTGTTCTCATTTCCCTTTGCTGAAATCCCAGATTCACTGCTGGCCATCGATGTTGTCAAGACTCCCAGGGCTGGGGCCGTCAAGAAAGTGTTCAGGAAACTGGGGGAAAGAGGGAGGGGTGTGTCAGTCACCAGACCGGGGGCTGTAGTTATTTGTGAAGGCCTAAAAATAGCCTTCCAACACCACAAACTGCCCAGCCCCAGTGGGTCCCCTGGGATAGTGATTGCCAAGGCAGCCTAGAGGAGGGCTGGGAGACACAAATCCTTAAAAGCAGAGACCCTCTGAAATTAGTGCTCCTTCTTGTGCCCCTGGACTGAGTAGGTACCAGTGTTTGTTGACTGAGGGAAAACGGAACCTCCTAGAGGGGGCTGAGTGGGACAGACAGGGGTGGGAAAGTGACTTTTACTAGTTGGCTGAGGAGTAGTGGGCAAAGCACTGAACCATGAGCTGGGGTTCAAGTCACTGAGTACTGTGTTCCCCAGGTCAAAACGCTGGGTGAGAGGCAGTGGGACACCTAGAAGGGGGGAGGGGGGACAGAGCTGCCTGTGACACTAGGACAAATCTCCATCTCCCACACACATGCATCACTTTCTCCAGCAAGAGCCAGCTCTAATTCCTCATTCCCTGCCCCCTCCAAATCAGCACAGAGCTGATGATAATAAATCTCAGAGAAAGGCACACTGTGATGGCACAGAGCACTTTACACCATTAGCTAAAAGCTTCTCTGGACCAAGTGCCCCTCTCCTACAACGCAGAAAACCAACAGTCCTGGCTGCAGCCCAGCGCTGCAGCTTGAGCTCCTCACTGTCACCTCCAGGAAGTCCTTGTTCTCTCTGGGCCTCTAGACCCCAAATGAACCAACTAGCTTGAGAAGATTCTCCCTCTCCACGGAGGCCAGAGGATGTCAGGGCCCCTCACTGCTTTCCTGGTCCCCATGCTCTCTCAGACTCCCTGAGACCTCCTCCTGGACTTCCCTTCCCCAGCTAAGAATGGGGTTTGGAAAGGCCTGGATGTTAGAAACCAGCCCCAAAGTTTGGTACCTGAGGAAAGGCTGATGATAGTCAGGGGAGGGCCCCTGGGGCTCTGCCTTTCGGAGCAGTGCACCTGGCCCTCAAGACTCTAGGATTAAACCAGATACCTGTGACTCTGATGTTCTCATCCTACCCTCTCCTCCCTGTTCCCAAGCCCTGACATGAGGAAAGATAGCAATGTTCAGAGAGGGACTGAGGAAACTGGCCCAAAGAGGAGACAGAGTTGTTATAGGTCACATTAGCAGATAGGCTGGACACCAGTTCTCTGTAGCCCCTGCCCCTGGGAAGGGAAGAGACACCATGGGAAGAACACACACAGGCCTGGGACTTAGTTCTGGCCAGTACTGGCATGTGACCTTGCCACTCTATAAAATGAGGACTTTAAATTAGCTGCCAGCTCCATCAGCAAAAGCAGTGCCTGTTTCTAGGTGGGATTTTTTTTTTAACGATTTTTTATTATATTATGTTAGTCACCATCTAGGTGGGATTTAAAAGAATAAAGCATTCCTCTGTGACTTCAGGGGGAAGAAGAAAGACCTCTGCTCTGTGCTAACCTCACTTACAGCCCTTCCCAGAGGTGAGGATAACCACTTCACAGACTGACAAGGGAGGCTGCAGTCCAATCAGCTGATGAGCAGCAAAGCAACAGCCNGGGGGGGGGGGGGGGGGGGTCCTGAAGGGCATGTGGACAGGAAAAGAAGTCAATCTCATTTCAGGTCTGGCCCTTTAAGACCTCCCTTTCTAGAAGCAGATGACATAGCTGCCCCCTTGGGGCTTGTTAAAGGATGTAACCTGGCTCCATCCCTGGCAGAGCCATCTTAGAGACAGGTTGGGAGGGGGTCCCTAGGAGAGCAGGTGAGGGGTTAGGCAGTTACCAAACACCTCACCCTGGTTATCTAAGTCAGGACATACTCCTGGCAAAACTGCTTGATAGCATGAGAAAAGATCTATCTCCTAGAAGTGGAAGGGCCTAAGTATGTTGGAAACAAATCCTCACCCTCTCTGGGATGCCATCCCCCCAAATGGGAAACAGGGGCTTAGAGAATTCAGTGGTACATCGCTGGCCCAGCCCCCACCCCATCCTGGGACCTCATTATTCTGTCCTCCCCGAAGGTGTGGAGCTGGGCAGTGCCAGAAAGCAGAAGTCTCAAGGGCAAGACTCTTCTTACAGCCACAAGGGACCCAGGAAAGGCAACGCGGGTTGAGGGGGTGGGGGAGGCCTGCGTCAGTGCATCAGACTCCAATTGGTAAAAGTTTGCTGGCAAACCCCTCCTGGAATCTGAGCAACTTCAATTTATCCAACTCTATCATGGGGACTTGGTGCTACCACCTCACTCCCCAGGAGGGCTGGGAGAGGCAGTTACAAAGTGGCCTGCTTTATTAGGGACCCAACGGACTCCAGAAACCCCAGGGAAGGGAGATTCGGGGCCGGCACCACCCCGCCCCGCCCCCTCAGATGCACCAGACGCTAAGACCGCACCTCAGCCTCCTTTACTGGGCCCCCGGCACCCCGACTGTCTCTTCCTGGGGTCCGTCAGTCCGTCCATCCGCGTTGGTGACGCCGTCCATCCAGCCGACGTCCCAATCCGTCGGTCGGCAACCTCGGCGATGGCCCGTCGGGTGAGGCCAGGGGTCCCGGGGCTGAGGTCAGCGCTGGGGGGAGGCGGGGCCGCGGGGCGGGCTTCGGCGGAAGGGCGAGTCGGGCTCCGGGCTGTGGCCCCGCCGCAGGCGCCCGGCGCCCCAGGGCACGCAGCCACCCAGGCCTAACGCCGAGGCGAGNGCCGGCCCGGTGCCCCCCGCGGCCCCGTTAGCGCCCTGGCGCCAGCGCTGCAGCTCCAGCCCCTCCGCCGAGCCCGCCCACGCCGGAGCCGCGTCGGCGGGCAGCGAGACCTGAGCTTGGGTCGGAGTCAAGGTCGGAGTTGGGGGCGGGGGCTGAGGGGACGACAGGAGCTCCCGGGGCGGCGGCGGCGGGGACCCCGGTTCCGCGGTCCCTTCCTGGGCCCCCGGGCCGCAGGCGCTGATGCGGCAGCCCGGCATCCCCCGCCCCCCGGCGGCCTACTGCTGTCAGTCCGCGGGTCTGGACAGCTGCCCCCGCGAGAGGGAGGACCGACGCCGCGCACGCTAGAGAGATGCCGCGGCAACCCCCGCGCGAGCCGCGGGTGCGTCTTATAACACACGGGGCGGAGCGGTGGGCAGCACAGCCAATCAGAGACTGGCGTCCCTGAGCCCGCCTCCCAGGCCACGCCTCCTCAGGACCCTGCCCAAACCCCTCGGGTCCCCGGTCCTTCGTCGTCCAGCTCTGCCCTGCCCAGGCATCCGGTCCCCATCCACCTCCCCCCAAATTTGGGGTGGAAAGAGGACCGCATCTTCTCTCGTCTGGTCCCTGAGTCATAAGCTGTGGTAGCTAATGCTTAGAAATCATGGACTCCAGTCCCCTCGCGGAGAAGGGGGGGGCGGGGGGCGGAGCCTGAGGCCACACTGTGTGCGAGTGACTCTGGCCTAGAACTCAGGAGACTTGACTCGAGCAGTGCTCTTTCTCGTACCGCGCGCAGGCGCTTGGCCGAATCGGTTCTGCCTGGTTTGGGCCACAAGTCTCGCCAGGACCCCTTCTCCAATCTCCCTGGGTCAGTGGAGAGGTTAATGTAGAGGGGTGACTGGCGTCCCGGTGGAGATCTGGCCCAGTTGGTTCCCCGCCAAGGAAGCCCTTCACTTTCAGAACAAACCACAGTGGAGCAGCTGAGCCTGGGGCGGCTTTCACAAAGGAGCCCCAGACCCCATGGTGTACAAAATTCTTCCTGTGTCCTTGCTCCTGTTTGCTCCTCCCAGTAGGTGGGTATCCCCACATCTAGAAACAGGGGGGGAAACAGACCCAGAAGGTGCAGTGGTGCCTTGTCCAAGGTCACACTGCAGGTCAGTGGCTGAATCTGGACCACTGAATGGGACCAACTGGACCATTCATGCCCTCTCGGAGCTCAGATACCTGGGTCTCCCATCATTGAGGGACCCTCCTTAAATGGGACTTCAGTCATCCTGGCAAAATGATAGGACTGACCCCTGCCCATTTTTCCCTGAAGTAGAAGTGACCCTGCCCTACCACCTCCAAACACTGACCCAGACACCATGGCCCTGCCTCAGTTTCCATCCACTTGAAGGTGCCATGAGAGATGGGACGTGTCTGTTGTGGGCAGGGGCAGGGGCTGGGGGGCCAGAAACCAGCTCTGAGACTGACTGGGAAGAACCCCAGCAAACCTTATACTCTGGAGGACCTGCCAAAAATGTGTAGCCCGTGTGACTACTGTCTGAGCCTGAAGAGGAGGCTGATGGGGAAGCTGCACTCACTTGATGTTGAGGAGGAGAATGGAGACCCCCCCCCCCAACCATGATCTCTAAGTACTTTCAGGTGCCTTAGACTGAGAGATGGGGTGAGAAAGGTTGGCTCCCAAGAGGCAGCTCAGACGGGACTCAGAGAGGGGAGTGGTTCATGACAGCATGCCAGGCTCATGAGGAAGAGGGGGGAGGACTTGGAAGGAGTGAGGAGGAGAGTGATCAGTGACCAGGCTCAGTGGAAGAGGAGGGAGGGGCTCAGTGAGGGGAAGAAGAAGGGTTCAGTGAACATGATGGGCTCAGTAAGGGGGGAGAGAACTAGTGGCCTCGCTAGTGCTGGAAGAGGCTCACAGAGGGAGAAGGGAGGATCAGTGAGGGGAATGGGGGCTCAGGTAGTCAGAGAGGCTCCATGGGGATGATGGAGGCTCAGGAGTTTCCAGATTGCCCCCAGCAAGGAGGAATGCCCTGCTAATGCTGTCCTTTCTTTGAATGGCCTCCTTTGTGTCAAAGCCTGTGTCCTTCTCTGTGCAGAAGCCTCCCCACCCCCATCACTGTGGGTAGATTGACAGGCATGTTGCCTACATCAGGCAGATCACTACTCCCAACTTCTGGGGGACAAATCAAGGGGAACAAGACCAGAACTTGCCCCCCACCCCCATTGTCAGCCAGATCCAGAGACCCACCCAGACCTGAATTCAAATCCCACACAGATTGCCCATTTGAGCAAGTCATTTCTCTGAATAGGAGATACCTAACCCATATTTATTGAATGAATGAATGAATGAATGAATGAATGAATGAATGAATGAATGAATATTCTGTATATCCTCACAGCATCCCCAAGAGACAGCCATCAGCAGCCTTTTCTTCCTGATAAGAAAACAAAGCCCAAAGAGAAGTGAAAAGTTCTCCCCAAGACCACACAGCAGATGAGCGGCCAAGAAAGAATTCAAACATGGATCTGACCCACTCCAAAGTCATCCTTCACCTCCCTGTTATTCTGATCTGTCCCCTGTTCCTATTCTCTATGGCACTTCCCATAAGTTACAGATATCTATGTATTTGTTTAGTTGTTCAATAGTCTTTCTCCCTAGATTGGTTTTGCTTATCATTAGAATCACCTCAAGTTACGTAGAGTGCCTGACCCCATAGGACAGTCAATAAATGTTTATTTGAATTGAAAAATAATGCAAGGGTAGAGCTTGTTGGGAATGTAGAAACCCTTCCCCCTCCTCCCTCCCTCCCTCTTTACCTTCTTTCCTTCCTTCCTTCCTCCCTTCCTTCCTTCCTTTCTTTCTCTCATTCAGTGAATTTGAGGGGCACCTGGGTGACTCAGTCGGGTAAACATCTACCTTTTGGCTCGGGTCATGATCCCAGAAGCCTGGGATCATCAGCTTCGGGCTCTGCTTCTCCCTCTGCCCCCCACCCCCCACCCCGTGCTCCCTCTCTCTCTCTCAAGTAAATAAATAAAATCTTAAAAAAAAAAAAGTGATCATTATCTCTTTGTCAGGCTGGCTGCTGGACGTACAGCAATGATCAGATGGGGCTTTGTCCTTAGGGAGCACACAGTCTAGTTGGGGGAACACAGCCAGGTGATGGCATTTCAGTGAGATATCTACTGGGATGGGGGGAACATGGAGGCTGTGGAGACATAGAGCAGACATTGAGCCCAGCTGGATGGGGAGGGGTTCAGGAGAGTTCACTGCAGGAGATGATATTTAAACTGAGACCTGAAGGATGAATCAAATTGAGTGATGCACAGATGGGGGTGGGGGGTGGGGACAGGAAGGAAGGAAGATTCAGGATGAGAAACCAGGTGCACAGGACCAGAGGTGAGAGACCTTTGGCATCTGCCAGCTTCCTGCCCAGCTTCCTTAACTGGCCTGCGCTCCTGCTCCTGGGGGTGGATGGGGGGGAGGGGGGCACAGGCAACCACCTCTAAGGACACAGCCAGCCCGACAAATACATTTGGAATTAGGGAATACGTTTCAAAACTGTAAGGATTATTGGCTTGTCTGATCTTTACAAAAGTTATACATTCCTTTTGTAGAAAAGATGAGAAACAAAGAACATATTAAAATATTTTGAAAGAAAAGGGAGGGAGGGGAAAGGCATCTAGAATAGAGAGACTTCAGTCTGAATTGAAGCTCAGTCCATTCCTAGCTGTGCAATCCTGAGAAAGGTACTTTTCCTCTGTGAGCTTCGGGGTCTAGGAACGGAATTGCCAATACCCACAGCACTAACAAGGACACAGATGCAAAGATTTTTCCAAGGTCTCACAAGCTGATCATATCTGTCTGCGGTCTGAGTCAGAGACCCGAAAGAAAAGAGGCCCCCGCGAGGGGGACCTGGTTCCAGACTCTCCATTATATACACGCTCCTCCCAGGCCAGAAGCCAGCGAAGAGAAAAAGAGACTGCCAGAGGCTATGGCCCAGACAGGATCCTCCTTTATCAGCTGAGAGTGGGGTGGGACAGGAGATCAAGGCCTGAAGAGTCTGCTTCCATCCCAGCCTAGAAGATTTGAGGCCTCGCCAAGAGATCCAACCCCTCCTTTTCAGCCTCTTCCTGGCAACCTGGCCTGGCCCCTACTAGGATGTGATAACAGTTTAATAATTCAGCAGATGCAGGCAAAGATAGCAGCTCTGAAAATAACCCGGCTAGGCCCCAGCCTCCAACTCCTCTTTCCTCAACAGACTCCCTTGCCCTCCCCGCAAGGTTTCTGGTTACCCCACACCTGCCAGGGCTCCTGCCTGCCAAGGAGCACGTGACACCTCCTTCTCCATCTCCTCCCTCCTCCTCACCTCCTCTTTCTCTCCACTCTCATGTTAAAAGCTTTCATATTAATGAGAGCTTAAAGGAATCTTGGGTTTAAGTCACGAGGCCTTGAGCAAGTCCCATCATTCTAAGCCTCTGTTCCCACAATTATAAAATGAGGCCTCTGGATTCCTAGCAGTAGCATGGAGAAAATGTCTGGAGGGTGGTAGTTATTTGGACAGGGGACTGGACATCTTTCCCAGGAAGGCACAAGTCCAGCGTCAGTTCTGTGTCAGTCAACAGCACTGCTACCCACCCTGCCGCTCCCTCCTGAGAGCTCACAGATTTTCTTTGTTTTCCATTTCTCTTGTGATGAAAACTTTGCCCTGGTTTGTATTCCTAGAATAAAAGGCTATGACTTGTGCTCACAATGGAAGCAGCAGGTCTGAAGTGGGAAACAAAGGCAGAAGAAAAATTACTGAATGTCCTTACTACCTACATACAGCCCACTGACAAGGCCTTGAAACAGGCAGAGTGATCTTCCTCTGGGGACTCAGCTGCCTCAATGTTAATACTTCGCTAAGGACAAAAGGCAATCTTAGCCCGCCCCTCCAGGATCTTGTAAGTCTATTTTAACATATACAAATTTCTTGGGGGGGGGGCGCCTGGGTGGCTCAGTCGCCTAAGCGTCTGCCTTTAGCTCAGGTCCTGATTCAGGGTCCTGGGATGGAGCCCCACATCTAGGGCTCCCTGCTCAGCGGGGAGTCTGCTCCTCCCTCTGCCTCCACCCCTCCCTGGCTTGTGCTTACTCTCACTCACTCTCTCTCTCTCAAATAAATAAATTTTAAAAATCTTTTTTAAAAAATCCCTTTAGAAACTTCCTTTATCTCTACCCCCCTCCACCCCAAGAACATCCCCCAAGTACGACCCACAGATAAACATCTGAAGAGCCTCATGACTGAGCTTGTACTAAACAGTAATGAATGACCTTTCCCAACAAGAGCTAACCCCCTCGGGATCCTGGAAATCTTGTTTCCAAAATACCTGGGAGGCTTACGCTATCCCTAACCCCCTCCCCACTTGAAAGCATATAATGCTCTACTCCTCAGGACCCCAGAGCAGCTCTTTTTGTCCACGGGTCCTGTCCCCGTGCTGTAATAAAACCACCTTTTTTGCACCAAAGATGTCTCAAGAATTCTTTCTGGCCAACGGCATCGAAAACCAGAACGGCTTTCCTACATCAGGTCTGCATGCATTTGGTGCTCCGTCACGTTTTTGACAAATAGAAATGTTACTTCCCTCGGGAACTTGGGGAGAGCAATGCTCCTCCCACCTTGAAGTTTCACTCAAATCACTCCACCTTTATGGGTCTCAGTTTCCACATCTCTAAAGTGGCCAAGTGTCAAGGGGTAAGTAGAACAAAGTCAGACTCCATGATCTCTAGATTGTAAGGTCCAAAAGGGGTGAGACTGCCTCTGTTTTCATGTGTTCATTCAACAATTATCCAGCCCTTGCTATGCACCAGCCGCGTGCAAGGTGCACGGCAGTGAGTAAAAGATTCCCCCAAAGCTTAAATTTCAGAAATCAAAATAATTAAGGCCCAAGAAGTGTGCCGTGAAGAAAATACCTGCTAATATTTACTTAGTGGTTACTCTGTGCATTGGCTACTAATCCTGGCAGGCACTATTATTAGCACACCCATTTTACAGATGAAGAAATTGAAGAACAAGCTTCTTAAGTAATGTGGCTAAGGTCACATGGTCGAGGCATGGCCAAGCTAGGATTCGACTCAGGCAACTGTCTGCAGAACCTATTTTCAACCATGATGCTATCTATAGTACTTCCCTAGAAATCATGAAAAAGGAATCATCCGGTGACATGATAGAAAGGAGAGTCAGGCAGGGCTTCGCCTTAGAAGGTGACATTTCAACGGAGACCTGAGAGATAAGCAGGAGTCAGTCACGTGGAATTAGGGAGAGAGATTTCCCAGCAGAAAAAAAATATTACGTGCAAAGGTCCTGAGACGGAAAGATCGGTGTGCTCAGTGCCTGGTGAGCCAATAGGTGAATGGGGACAGCTGAGGTCAGAGAATCAGGCTGGGCCTGGAGGTCAGGGCGAGGATTAGGATTTTACTCTAAGTGCAGGGGAAGCCTTTGAAAGGCTTAAATAGGGATCAACGTGATCTGATTTGTTTTTAAAAGATTGTGCTGTTTGCCCTGTTGAGAGTGACCTGCAAGGGAGCAAGAGGAGGATGAGGGAGACGGGTTAGGAGATTACCGCAGTAAACCAGCCGAGAGGACGGGGGCCAGGCCAGGAGTAATGGCAAGAGGTGGGAGGGGGGATGGATTTGAGTGCTATTTGGAGGCGAACTGAGAGGACTTGCGATGGATTAGTGGGGGAGGGGTGGGGTGCGGGCAGAGAATGCCCTCTGGGTTTGTGGACAGAGCAGCAGAATGGATTGTGGTGCCCTTGACTGAGATGGAAAAGACCAAGGGAGGGACAAGTTTCATGGAGAAATCAAGGTCAAGAGGATTTTTCTTTTCTTTTCCTCTAAATGTTACTTGCTTCATTACAAAAATAAGAACAGAAGGGGTCTGTGGTAATAGCTCATTATATCTTCCCATATCTTAGTCCAGCTAAGAAATATATTTTACAGGGGGTATATACTCAGTTTCAAAGGTGAACGATTATTTGAAACAAGTGGCATTAACATAGCATTCAGAGAATATGGTTTGAGTTACTGTGCACTGGAAAATGGAAATATAACTTGCAAAATCATGTTCATTAAGTATCAGTCTAATGTGGAAAGGCAAAATTCAAAAAAATACGGGGAGGAAAAAATATATTTCCAGTAAAGGTCTACACACATAGTGGGTAGGTAAACTTTTGGAAAGAATTTTGGTTTGGACACATTTTGGAAACCATTTTCTGTTTTTCTTCTCTACTCTCAATACTCTACTCCCAGAGGGAATGAAGCATGAGAGACTATGGACTATGAGAAACAAACTGAGGGCCTCAGAGGGGAGGGAGGTGGGGGAATGGGATAGACCGGTGATGGGTAGTAAGGAGGGCACCTATTGCATGGTGCACTGAGTGTTATACGCAAGTAATGAATCAACAAACTTTACATCAGAAACCAGGGATGTACTGTATGGTGACTAACATAATATAATTAAAAAAAAATACTCTACTCCCAGAATACTTGACTTCTGACACTTCTGGTCACCAAATGCGTATGTGTGTGTGTGTTCCCCACACCAACCAATTCTGCAACACCAGCGGCATGTCCTGCTGTTCAATTCAATCCTGGCACCAGCTGGAGCTAGTACAGACTGCAGAGGACGAGGCTCCTTCCCACAAGACTGCTGTCCCCTTCAGACCCCAGTCACAAGCACTAGGGCCTCAGTTACCCACAACTCCTGTCTGACTTGGCAAATACGAGTTTCCCAGGAGCCACTCCTTGGATTCAGTCATTTGCTAGAATAGCTCACAGAACTGAGGGTAACATTTATCTGTACCGGTTTATTATATAATAAAGGATGTGATAAAAGATACAAATGAACAGTCAGAAGAAGAGATACAGAAGGCGAGGTCCAGAAGGGCCCCAAGCAGAGGAGCTCCAGTCTACAGAGAATTAGGGTCCCATCCTCCAAGCACGTGGATGTTCTCACCAACCCAAAGCTCTCCAAAACCCCTACTTTGGGAATTGTTATGGAGCCTTCACCATTAATTCCTTTAAATTATTTTAAAGATGTTATTGGGGCGCCTGGGTGGCTCAGTCGTTAAGCATCTGGCTTCGGCTCAGGGCCTGATCCCAGGGTCCTGGGATCGAGCCCCGCATTGGGCTCCCTGCTCTGCTGGAAGCCTGCTTCTTCCTCTCCCACTCCCCCTGCTTGTGTTCCCTCTCTCACTGGCTGTCTCTCTCTCTGTCAAATAAATAAATAAAATCTTTAAAAATAAATAAATAAAGATGTTATTTATGTATTTGGGAGGAGAGCACATGCAGGGGGAGGGGCAGTGGGAGAGGGAAGAGGAGAAACAGACTCCCCGCTGAGCTTGGAGCCTGATGCTGGGCCCCGCTCCATCCCAGGACCCTGAGATCATGACCTGAGCCGAAGTCAGACTTCACAGACTGAGCTGCCCAGGCACCCCAGGCATAATCAATTATTAACTCAATCTCCAGTTTCTCTCCCCTTCCCAGAGGATGGGGCTGAAAGTTTCAAGCTTCTAATCATGGCTTGGTCTTTCTGGAGACCAGCCCCCATTCTGAAGCTATCCAGGAGCCCACCAAGAGTCGTCACCTCATTAGAGCCAAAGATGCTTCTGCCACCCAGGAAACTCCAAGGGATCTAGGAGCTCAGTGTCTGGAACTAGGGTCAAAGACTGAATATTGGAGCAAAAGGATGGTCCTTATGCTTTTATCACTTGGGAAATCACAAGGGTTTTAGGAGCCCTGTGCCAGAAACTGGGGGCAGAGACCTATATATATTTTTTCTATTATTTCGTAATACCCAAATTGAATATCCATGATAAGTAGGCAGGTGTATAGATGCATCTGGAAGTCAGCACTGGAGAGTCAGGGCTGGAGACTTCAATTTGTCATCAACATACAGATGGCACTTAAAGCATGGGGCAGGATGAACGGCCTTGGGAGGAAGAGCTGAGAGAGAAGAGAAGAGCAGCAGAGGTGCCGTATTTAGACATCAGGCTGATGGCAAGGAACCAGCCAAGGAATCTGAGCAGGAGTGGCTGGTGATAAAAAGGCAAAACAAGAAAGTGACTGAATAAACTGAGAGTGACGAAGAAGTCATGGCAAATGTAGACCGCGCTTCTGTGCAGTTTTGTTTTGGAAAGAAACAGAGAAGTGGCTGGTAGTGGGCAAGAAACTGGGGTTGAACAGGAGTTCGGTAGGATGGGAGCTACCAGGAACACCTTGATACGCTGATGGGATCGATCCAGGGGAGCGGAAAAATTACATGAGCACCTGATTCTAGCTGTACCTGAAGGTGGTACTCCCCTTGGCTTTTTCAGTTAAGTGTTTTGTTGTTTTTGTTTCTTTGTTTGTTTTTTTCTTAAGCTGTTTTGAGCTGGGTTTTCTGTCCTTTTTTTTTTTTTTAA
The DNA here is from genome assembly GCF_002007445.2 of Ailuropoda melanoleuca. NCBI lineage: Eukaryota > Metazoa > Chordata > Mammalia > Carnivora > Ursidae > Ailuropoda > Ailuropoda melanoleuca. Next base: position 6,515,070 of record NC_048219.1, on the reverse strand, counting down.
AGATTATTTATTTATTTATTTGACAGAGATAGAGACAGCCAGCGAAAGGGGGAACACAAGCAGGAGGAGTGGGAGAGGAAGAAGCAGGCTCATAGCAGAGGAGCCTGATGTGGGGCTCGATCCCACAACGCCGGGATCACGCCCTGAGCCGAAGGCAGACGCTTAACCTCTGTGCCACCCAGGCGCCCCTGGGTTTTCTGTCCTTATAATTGAACAAATCCTGGTTGATGAAGAAGCCCTGAAGGATGCAAAGGAGCCAGGCTTACAAGCGCCAGGGAGAAATGATCCAGGTGCAAGGAGAAGGAAGTGTAAGATTCTTTGCAGAAGAGAATGTGGCGCATTTGGGCCACACAGAGGAGGCAAGTGAAGCTGACATATAATGAGCCGTGGTGGTGGAATGAAATGGGATAGAACCACAGGAAGAAAGTTCCATTTCTAGCAAATGGCAGAAAGGGGAGCAGAGAAACACTCCCCCATATATAGTCTTTAAAAAACAATGGATAATTTTTTAAATTATCTTTTGTAAAGTATCAATGAGCTGACCACAAAGTAAGGGAGGCCAGAGATGATAAGAAAGGACAATTCCTCAGAAATAAAAGAGGCTTATAGCTGGTGTTCGCCCCAAAGGCACCCATTGAACCCCAAAGCCTAGTCAAAATTTTTTACTTCAACACATGATAAGACATTTTACATTAGGATTCAATATGCAGATGAGAGATGTGTAAGCTGTACTCACCCTAATTACATGTGTGAGGCACACTTCTATTTCCTGGTCTCATCTATTCTGTGTTATTCTATTTCTTCTCCTTCTTCTCCTTCTCCTCCTTCTTCCTCTTCCTCTTCTTCATCTTCTTTTTAAGTGCTGTTTGGAGTGCCAGGCTGGCTCAGTCAGGGGAGCATGTGACTCTTGATCTCAGGGTTGTGAGTTTGAGCCCCACTGGGTGTAGAGATGACTCAAAAACAGCATCTCTTAAAAAAATGCTCATTGAGCTCCATTCAATGATATCATGCCAGGAGCTGCAGAGCCTTCTATCTGGGAAGGGGGAGCCAGGTTGCAATCAAATTCCAAGCTGCAATCAGGAAGCATTCAGCAGAAAGGGACCCTTTGAGGCTCCAGCATTTTGTTGGATTTTTCTTTTATAGGGAGTTAAATTTTGGCCCCGTGGAGTTCTAAATGCCTTTTAGACAGATATTCAAGTGGAAATTTTGAGTGGGTCATTGAATTTGCATGTCTGGAGCTCAAGAGAGAGGCTAGGCTGCAGATGTGAATTCCAAATTCTCAGGACATAGGCAGTATTTAGTGGGATGAAGAAGGGAGAGAGGGGGAGCCCCAAGGACAGAGCCTGAGCACTCAGCTGACAAGCAGTTCCTTCTCCTTCTCCCCATCCTGCTGCCAGAAACGGGGATGTGATGGGTGTCACAGAGAACCTTAAGACAAGGGCCTCACTCTGGGGACAGTAGGACAGTGCGGGAGGGGGTGTTACTTCCAGCTGAAACTGATTCTGAACTGATACAGGAACAAAACTGAGACATTCCTGGGAAGACTGATCAAGAAAGAAAAGGAAAGTGGCACAATGAAACAGTGTTGGGTTTGAAAAACAGACTAGGGAACTGCAGCAGTAGCTGAAATTTAAAAGATAACAGGAGAATATTCCAGACAATTTTACGACAATGAACTCAAAACAAAGGTAAGATCAGGGGCCTCTGGGTGGTTCTCTGTAAAGTGTCTGCCTTCGTCTTGGGGAGGGTCCTGGGATCGAGCCCCACGTTGGGGCCCGGGTGGGGGGGTGTCCGTGCTCAGCATGGAGCCTGCCTCTGCCTCTCCCTCTGCTGCTCCCCCTCCTTGTGCTCTTTTTCTCTCCCTGTCAAATAAGTAAATAAAATCTTTTTTAAAAAATTTTTTTAAAAAAGATAAAATCAGCAAATGCCTGGAAAAATAAAAATTTACATCAAAAACAGTCAAGGACGGGGTGCCTGGCTGGCTCAGTCGGTTGAGTGTCTGGCTCTTGATTTCCACTCAGGTCATGATCTCAGGGTCCTGGGATCGAGCCCCACATCAGGCTTCACGCTCAGCGGGGAATCTATTTGAGATTCTCCCTCTCCCTCTGCCCCTCCCCCTGCTCGGCTTATGTGTGGGCTCTCTCTCTCTCTAAAAATAAATAAACAAATCTTTTAAAAAAGAAAACAGTCAAGGACAGTATGAGAAAGAAAAATTACAGAACGATGTTACTTAAGAATATAGATGTTAATGCCCTCAACGAAATATCAGCAAGCTAAATGTAGCAATGTATTCAAAAGATAATAAACACATCATCACCAAGCTGAGCTTATTCTAGGAAGGTTGGCTCAACAGCAGAAAATCCACTAGTGAAATTAATCACATTAATCTCCATTAGCATGCTGGTGGAGAAAAAGCAAGTAAACATTTCAATTCATACAGAGAATGCATTTGATAATTCAACAATATTTATGTTAAAAATTCTTAGCAACATAAGTATGAAGCGCTATTAACCCATTCATTCAGTCATCTCTGATTATAAAAGAAAACATTTTTACGGCTTCTAGAAGTATTGTGGGTCTGAGGTGCTGTGCCCAATGGATAAATCAACTCAAACGATGAACACCATTAACGGAATGATGGACACCACTTTCAGGATGGTATTTTTCTCTGGGAGGATGAGAATGGAGAGGCAACAGACAAAAGCCTTACATGGGCTTCGAAGGTACTGACGTGTCCTGTTAAACTAGTGGTGGGTGCCTGGATGTTCCTTTTGATTTTTTTAAAGATTTTAATTATTTATTTGTCAGAGCGCACAAGCAGGGGGAGCGGCAGGCAGAGGGAGAAGCAGACTCCCTGCTGAGCAAGGAGCCTAATGCAGGACTCGATCCCAGGACCCTGGAATCATGACCTAAGCCGAAGTCAGACGCTTCACTGACTGAGCCACCCAGGCATCCCCTGGATGTTCCTTTTACCTTTACTCTTTAAATGGTACATATACTTTTATATAGATACATGTATAAATACATATACAGTTGACCCTTGAACAGTGTGGGGCTCGGAGTGCTGTCAAAAATCCATGCATAACTTCTGACTCTCCAAAAACTTAACTACGAACAGCCTACTGCTCACCAGAAGCCTTACTGATAACGTAACAATCAACAAGCACATGTCTGTCTCATATACTGTATTCTTACAATAAAGTAAGCTAGAAAAAGGAAAATATTCAGGAAATCATGAGGAAGAGAAATACATTTACAGAGCCATGCTGTACTTATGGAAAACGCTCTTCATGTAAGTGGACCTGCACAGTTCAAACCTGTGATGTTCACGGTCAACCGTATTATTTTATTTTATTTTTTTAAATTTATTTATTCATTTGACAGAGAGACAGCCAGCCAGCAAGAGAGGGAACACAAGCAGGGGGAGAGGGAGAGGAAGAAGTGGCTCCCAGCGGAGGAGCCCGACATGGGGCTCGATCCCAGAACACCAGGGTCGTGCCCTGAGCCAAAGGCAGACGCTTAATGACTGAGCCACCCAGGCGCCCCCAACCGTATTATTTTATATGTATGTACACACGCACACACGCGTGCGCACACACACGCACACACACACACGCACACACACGAACGCACACACACATTCTTCTACATATTATTCACAATAACATTTTTACAACACAATCTGTAAGAACCAGGTCGTGTGGGGCCTTGTGGACCAGGGTGGGGCCTGGCCTGCTGCAGGCACCCCATAAATGAGTGTTGAATAATGTGAGGACTGTCTGGCCCTGGGTCAGGTCCCTCCTGATCGTTCAGGATAAGGCTCCAGCTCTGGCTATCTGCCACCCCCCATCACAACAGGGGTGGCCGGTGAGGTTCTGGGGATCCTCCCCCATGCGCTCGGCTGGGTCTAAAGACTCTGGGCCCCAGAGGGTTTGCTGGCCTGGCCCTGACTGCTCAGCTGTAGGATGCATAGGAACAGGGACTCTGCTAAGGGACAGATCCCCACACTCAGGGGCCAGAGGGACAGACAATTACCTAGGGCTTCTAGGGACCAGAGTGGGAGAGTCTTCCCCAACCTTTGCTATGGGGGTGGGCATGGTAGTTCAGCTCCCCAGTCCCCGCACATGGATGGATCTAGGCCCTGAGCACAAGGGGACCAGTGGCATTCAGAACACTGGATCCCACACTGACTGGAGCCACCTGAGTGGCCCCCAGATCACCAAGGTTTCATGCCCTGGGCATGGCTGGTGGTGAATGGCACACAGTACCTGACCTAATGGGGTCATGCCAGCCAGGTGACCAGACAGAAGGACCTTGTCCAAGGGCTGGCATAGGTTGAGAGAGCCCAACAATCATAGAGACTGGATTTCCCCCTGGCCAGCTGGAACGAGGGCTCTGAGTAACTTCTGGAATTTTTGTTTTTTAAGTAGGCTCCACGGCCAACATGGGGCTTGTACTCACAGCCCTGCGATCAAGACCTGAGCCGAGATCGAGTCGGACACCCAACCGATTATGAGGACTCTGAGTAAGTTTTTAAAAATAGTCTGTTTTCGGGTGCAAGGGTGGCTCCATCGGCTGTCGGCTGAGGGTCTGACTCTGGATTTCAGCTTAGGTCAAGATCTCAGGTGGTGAGATTGAGCTGGCCTCAGCGTGGAGTCTGCTTGTCCCTCTCCCTCCCCCTCTGCTCCTCCCCTTCTGCTCCTCCCCTGCTCACTCATGTGCTAGCTGTCTCAATATATCTAAAATAAATAAATAAATAAAATCTTTTTAAAATAATGTGCATAAAAACAGCCTTTGTTCTTGCCTACCTTCATACCTACTACACCTGCTTCTGCCTTTTTTCTCCCTTTTCTCTCTTTCAGACTCTCTATCTCCACCTCCTTCTCCAGGTCTTTCTCTGATTCTGCCTTCTCCCCCCCCCCACCCTAATTTTTTTTTTTTTTTTTTTTGTGCACTGGATGCCCCCGGGACCTGCCCTCCCCCTCCCTCCATCTTCTTCCCCCCTCCCCCACTCAGGTATCTGAGGCCTGGACTTAGCAGCCACCAGCACTGGTGCCTCCAGAAAAGCTGGGAGGAAGGAGCAGCAAGGCTCCAGCTAGCATCGGATGTGGGGGCTGTTAGGGCCCACCTGGCTCTCGTGTTATTGAACTCCTGTGCTGGGGGTTCCACTTGGCAGAGCTCTGGGGACTCTGGGCACCAGCCTAGAACAGTGGGACAAACTCCAGGTCACTCAGGCTGAGGCTGAGCTAGACCAGCCTCTAAGCTCCCAGACTCCCTCCCTCCCCGCACCTGAGCCCCCAGGGCTAAACCTGACAACCTCCGACCCTTCCCCCCTTGATAGAGAACCAGCTAGCCAGAGGGACCCCATGCTGTCCCCTGGCCCTGACCTCTGACCCCTAACTTCCACACAGTTCCCCTCCATCCTTCATCCTTCAGACTATGTTTTCCCACCTCCGCAGACAGGGGACCTGGAGGGCTGGACTCCACAGGAGGGTCCTGAGGGCAAGAGTGGTGTTCTCTGCTCAGATTGGGGGTTCCAACTCTGGGTTTGCTCATCTCCAGTCCATGTCACCGCCTCCTTTTATGTCTCCTCACAGGGCTCTGCTTTAGGGGAGGCGGGACAAATCTGGGACACAGCGGGGAGGGGTACCCCACTGCAGCTCCCACACCAGCCCCGACAGGCGGTCCTGCAAGCTCAGGAGAAAGCCGTCCTTTCCCCCACCTTTCCCATGATTTTGGCAAGAATTGAACATAGTTGAAAAAAGCACAGGATGTGAGGAGCCAGATCTGGGTAGAATGACTTCCGTACTCTGAACCTCAGTTTGCTCATCCATAGAATGGGAAGAACAGTATCCGCAGATGGTCTTCCCAGAGCCCACTTGTGGGTCCACGTTCACCCCTTCACTGCCAGGCCTGGAAGGCAGTGGCCCAGGCTGGGCTCTACCTGCTCCAGCTCCCAAATCTTGTCTGACCAACTCCGTATTCTAGCACTCCTGCACTGGGAACCACTCCGGAATCCCTCCCCTGGGACCCCGGACGAACTTCCGAGGCAGCACTAAGCTGTCACCTCTCACACTGTTGGCCCTTCTGGGAATGGTCTGTCTCTCCCACACACTGTGCATTCCCCAAGATCACATGGCAAGTCTCATTCTTCTCCATGTCTGCAGCGCTCAGGCCAGGGCAAGGCACAGAGTAGGTGCTCAGTGATGCCTGTTGAGCGAGAGAATGGCCTGGAGATTTTTCACGTTCTCTACCTTGATTACCACAGCCTCCCTATCCCCACCGGCCTCGCCATACCTGCCCAGCATTTTGCGTTTCCACTACTGCCGGTCTCCCGGGCCCACCGTCCTCCTCAGTGTCTCACTTGGGAGGTCCTGGGGCAGGACACTGCACCACCCCAGGGCCTCTGGCAAACCCTGGCTTTTCCGCTTTACCCTTGAATTTCACCCAGTTCCTCAGGCCACAAACCCAGAGGGGTGGGCTCAACAGTCACATTGGGGGCTTTCATGAGCCAGGCCTCCAGGTTTGGATGTCCCTGTGTGTGTGCCGTCCCATGGGGACTCTGGGCCTGGCTTGATGACTTGCTTTGGGCAACGGAACATCAAGAAGCATGGAGGAGAGACTCAACGGGCGCTTGCACACTGGGGCTTGTCTCCTCGGAAGCCAGCTGCCACCCTGTAGACGGTCAGCTAGACATCTGAACGATGAGAGGTCAGGTGAAGAGAGGTCCCGGGTGATTCAGTAATTCAGCCCCAGCTGCCCCAGCTGAATGCAATCACATGAGCAATCCCAGGCGAAACCACAGAACTGACCCACTGACCCCAGCCAAACCACAGAATTTTCAGAAAAAATATATCATTGTTGTTTTAAGCCACTAAGTTTTGGGATGGTTTCTTTCCCAGCAATAGATAACTGAAGCAAGGCCCCTTCCTGCATTTTCTCTTTCTTTCTCCTCCACACGCAGTCCTGTGGAATCCACCCCCAGAAGACATCATATATCTGACCACTTCTCACCACATCTCCAGGCACCACCCTGGTCCAGGCTACCATCATCTCGCGCCTGGAGCATGGCCACGGCCTCCTCACTGGGCTCCCTGCCTCCAGTCTTGCTCCCCTCCAGTCACCCTCCAGTGACCGAGGTGAAGCTTTTGGAGTTTTGGTCAGATCAAGCCGCACCTCTGCTCAAGGCCCTCCAGTCAGTTCCCCATCACCAAGACTAAAACGCAGTCCTCCGTGGCCTTCAAAGGCTTATGTCGTCCAGCGCCTGCCATGTCTCCAAACCCATCTCCAGTGGCTCTCCCCGTTGCTCACTGCACCCCAGCAGCACCGGCTTCCTTTCTGTTTCCTGAACGTGACAAGCATATCCCCACCTCGGGGCCTTTGCCCCAGTCTGCCCAGCAGACCTCCTGTAGGTCTTTCCATCTAGGTTCAGGTTACATGTCCCCTCAGGAAAGCTACTCAGGAAACTGAGGCTTAGAGAATTGAGGTCATGATCATTCCCCATGTTTACACAGGAAGAGGCCGGGCTGATAGTCAATCGTGGGTCTGTATGACCCCCCCACCCCCCATCACGCCACTGTAGGGCTCTTTCTGCTGCGACGGCGGTTTGGGAGGATGACGGTGGTGGTCGTGGGCACCTGAGAAAGGAGAGGGGTCAGAGGGGCCTCCTGCTTCACGTACTCCTTCTACAAACACTCCAGCCGTAGCCTTTGGACCTTGCCCTGGGCTGGGTGCTGGGGGCTCAGAGATGAATCAGACCAGACTTTACCCTCTGGGAGCTCCCATCTGGGGACAGGGAAAGCAGCAGAGGAGGTCAAGGGCAACAGAGGGGCTCAGGCAGCCTTTGGGGTTAGCTCAGGAAGATAGCCTTCAAGCTGGGAGCTCTCCAGGAAGGCTTAGCAGGGGATGTGAGATTGGCTGGGGGGAGGGCCAGAAAGTAGGGCTGGTGTTCAGTGTTCAGAGCTGACTGCTGTCCCCTGTGAGTGACCAGAAGACTCAGTGTTGGCCATGGGTGTCCGTGCCCTGCTGTGTGTGTGTGTGTGTGCGTGTGTGTATGTGAAGAGAGTGAGGAAACCCTACCAGGGTGAGCTGGAGGATAGACAAGAAAAGGGTTGAATGAATAAACGGATTTTACTGATGTGGAAACTCAAGTCCAGAGAGGCTGAGCCACTTGCCTCAGCTCACAACAATAAACGCAGGACTGGAACCCAGGCCTCTCTTGCCACCACACAGAGCACAGAGTAGAGGCAGAGGCCCACCCCCTCCAGGGCCTGCTGCTTAGTCACCATACGATCTCAGCTAAGGTCATTCCCCTCTCTGGCCTCATTTCCTCATCAGTACATTGAGGGCATTGGATGAAGGTACTTTCAACACAAGGACTCTGCCGAAAATACTTCTACCGGAACCAAATTCAGGACCAAAGGAACAGCCATTGCCTCAACCTGGTACAGGACGGCTTCTCAGCCTGCAGCTCCCTCCAGGCCTAGCAACTGGGTGCTGCACTAGCAGAAGCCGGGGAGCCCCAGGAATCCCCCACAGGTGGACCTGGGATTTCCCACCCAACAGTCTACCTAGAGTTCCAGAAGCCACCACGGCCCAGCTCCTTAGAATCCCAGGGCTCCAGCTGCACCTCTATGCACGGTGTCCTCCCAGGCCTAACCCCAGTTCACTGGCCCTCACTCCCCAGCATAACTTCCAGACTTCCTGGGGTCTCTTCAGCCTCCAGGACACACCACCCTTTGGCCAATGAAGGAAAGGGGAGAGGCAACTCACTGGCCCATTGTTTGACCTGTACAGACACATCTGGCTCATCAGAGGAGCCAAAACGGCCTCAACTCCCATAGTGCAATCCCACTTATCCTCCACCATTCTGTCCCCTTCCACCCTGGGGGGTTCCCTTTCGCTGGTTCCATTCCATTTATTCCACTCAGAATTTCAGGAAATTCTACCTGGGAAAGAGGCACGTGGTGAGCAGAACTGGGGCTGATTACAGAAGGAAATTCTTGAGGGGATATTCCCCCACTCTGCTGGGGCCTGGAACCCCCAGGGCCCAGTTTCTGGGGTACCCAGAGAGGCCACTGCAACAGCTCAGGCTATCTGTGCAGGACGAACTCTGGGCTCTATCGCTTACTGGTTGTGTGACCTTGGGCACGTGGCTTAAATCTCTGACCCTCTGGTCTCTGAGCTATAAAATGGGGATTTGGGACCTATTCGTTGAGTGATTGTGAGAATTATACGGAATAAGGCCCAGAATATACCTAGCACGTCACAGGTGGTCACGGGCAGTGGCGGTAATTCGTCTTCCTGCTTGTTCTCAGAGGCCGTGGCCTTGCCTCAGAGAGTCCTGGCCCCAGCACGGCTGGGGAGGCAGAGAGGGAAGAAGGGGTTAAAATAATATGGCTCGCAGCTACTTAGCTCTAAGTACATGCCAGCCTCTGTTGTAATCACCACGTGAAGCGATTGCTACTTTCACTTTATAGATAAAGTGTCTGAGGTGCATAGAAGTTCAATAGCTTGGCTAAAGTCACACAGCGAGCAAGTGGCAGAACAGGGGCACAAAATCAGGCCCTAGGGCTGCAGAATTCACTCCCTGAACCACCGTACTATCCTGCCTCAGACGAGAAATGCTGAGGTTCCAAAGCTTAAATTCACACTGCCGCTAAACCGGTGTACATCCAGGACTCCGACTCAGATCCGGTCTCTGAAGTTCTGGCAATTTCCACTGCTGCATACTGCCCCCTAGTGCCCCCTAGGGGAGACGCACACCAGAGGCCAGCCGCAGACACCCACGCAGCCCGACTCACACTCCCCTGACCCATGGCTCCGGCCCCTGACCAAAGCTGCCCTTCTTGGAGTTTCTAAACAGCACTCTGAAAGCCATCTACATATACAATCGTGATATTTTTTGACTATTTCACAAATCCTCAAATCCAACAACTCTAACTCCAAGTCTATACTTTAACACCCCAAACTTGCCCCCCTCAGTCACCTCCAGCCAGCCAGTGGCACAAGCCAGAACCCCAGCCGTCTTGACATATCCTTCTTCCCCCCAGTCTGCCGCCAGCCAAGGAGCCTGAATGGTGGCTGAGGAAGGACACCAGAGAAGTAGACATCAGCAACAGATGATGGCCCCTGGTCATGGCCGAGAGGCAAAACTGAGCTCAGGCTCTGGTTAGAAAGACAGGCCTTTCTGCTTAGAAAGGAGCCCAAACACAGCTCTGAGGGTTGGGAGGAGGTCACAGTGAGGAACATGACACTGGGAGCCAGAGGGCTGGGTACTGCTCTGTCACAGTATGGCCTTGGGAATCTTGATGAGCCTCAGTTTCCCCATCTGTAAAATGAATATGACAATGCCTGCCTCGGGCTCTTGTAGGATCAAATTTAAGTGTTTGCTTTGTAAACTGTAAAGGGAAGCACACAGGAGAGGCTGGTTGTTATCTGGAAAATTCACTCCAGTAGACTTCTTTCCTTTGTTAAACCAAATGTTGGACCCATAAAGTATGTTGTTTTGTTTTCAAAGAGGGTCATTGGGACGCCTGGGTGGCTCAGTTAGTTAAGCATCCAACACTTGGTTTCAGCCCAGGTCATGATCTCAGTGTCCCGGAATAGAGCCCCACATTGGGCTCCGCACTCAATGGGGAGTGTTCTTGAGATTCTCTTTCCCTCTGCCCCTTCCCCCAGCTTGTGCGTGCATTCTCTCTCTCTCTCAAATAAATAAATAAATAAATCTTAAAAAAAAAAAGAGGGTCATCAATTTTGGGGTTTTTTAAAAATTATAGTAAAAGAAAATATATAGGGGTGCCTGGGTGGCTCAGATGGTTAAGCGTCTGCCTTTGGCTCAGGTGATGATCTCAGGGTTGTGGGATCGAGCCCCTCATCGGGCTCCCTGCTCAGTGGTGAGTTTGTGAGTTTGCTTCTCCCCTCTGCTCATGCTCTCTCTCAAATGAATAAATAAAATCTTTAAAAAAAAAAAAGAAGAAAATATATAAAAACATAAAATTTGCCATTTTAACCACTTTTAAGTGTACAATGTGGCATTAATTACATTCACACTGTTGTGCAACCATTGCCATGATCTATTTCCAAAATTTTTCATCATCCCAAATAGAAACTCTGTACCTATTAAGCAATAACTTCCCATTTCCTCCCTCCCTCCAGCCCCTGCTAACCTCTAATCTCTGTCTTTACAAATTAGTCTGTTCTAAATATTGAATATAAGTAGAATCACACTTTTTGTCCTTTTGTGTCTGGCTTATTTCACTTAGCATAATGTCTTCAAGATTCATCTGTGCAGGAGTGCCCGGTTGGCTCAGTCAGTGGAATGTGCAACTCTTGATCTCAGGGTTGTAGGTTCGAGCCCCGTGTTGGGTGTAGAGATTACTTAGAAATAAAATCTTAAGAGAAATACTCATCTATGCTGTAGCATGTATCAGAACTTCATTCGTCTTTTAAGATTTTATTTTTAAGTAATCTCTACACCCAACGTGGGGCTTGAACTTACAACCCCAAGATTAAGAGTTGGACGGTCTACCTCTTGAGCCAGTCGGGCGCCCCAGAACTTCATTCTTCATAGCTGAATAATATTCCATGAATAATATCCCATGGTGTGTATTTACCATCTTTTGTTTATCTGTTCATCAGCTGATGGACACTTGAGTTGTTTCCACATTTTGGCTGTGGTGAATAATGCTGGAATGGGCATATACCTCAAGTGTCATCAAGTTTTTGATGGAATTTTTCAACATGTTCTGCAGCAGGGGGAAGAGCCCTTGGGAACAGGGCCCTGTGTGGTAAAGTGTGGGGGAGTGAGCGTCAGAGAAAAGAGGTTTCAGTGTGACTATGACCTGAACAACAGCCAACCTGTGCCTTTTGCAAAACACTCCACAAAACTCTAGAGGGGGAAATATTTTCATCCCCATTTTACAGATGAAGAGAAAGTCAGTGGGTTCCGCAAAGCCACATAGCTGGTGAGGGCTCTGGAGAAAGTATCATATTTTCCTTCCTTCCTTTTATTTTTTCTTTCCAAATAGAGAAAGTAGTTCTGAGATACTTCAGTTATCACGTTCTTACATGTAAATTTACAGCATTTTAGGTAGCACAGAATTAGAATTTTGGAGTGCAGTTCTTTTACAACTAAACATGTTCTAGAAAAAGCACAACTACAGAGACAGAAAAAAGATGACCAGTTACCAAGGGCTGGGATTGAATGGAGGGACTCACACAGAGAGGTTTAGGGAACTTTGGGGCGGGGTTGATGGAACTGACCTATATCATGATTGTCGTAGTAGTCGTGCAATTACATGAACTTTTAAAGACTCACAGGGGTGAGCCTGGGTGGCTTAGCTCGTTGAGCGTCTGCCTTCGGCTCGGGTCATGATCCCACGGTCCTGGGATTGAGTCCTTCGTGGGGCTCCTTGCTCAGTAAGGAGCCTGCTTCTCCCTCTGCCTGATGCTCCACCTGCTTGCTCTCTCTCTCTCTCTGACAAATAAATAAAATCTTAAAAAAAATTAAAGACCCACAGAACTGTACACTAAAAAGTTGACTTATAAGGTAAAATATAACTTAACCTGTAAAAAAGAATGAATAGGGGGCCTGGGTGGCACAGCAGTTAAGCGTCTGCCTTCGGCTCAGGGCGTGATCCCGGCGTTATGGGGTCGAGCCCCACATCAGGCTCCTCTGCTGGGAGCCTGCTTCTTCCTCTCCCACTCCCCCTGCTTGTGTTCGCTCTCTCGCTGGCTGTCTCTATCTCTGTCGAATGAATAAATAAAATCTTTAAAACAAAAAAAATAAAAAAAATAAAAACTAAATCTATTTCTGGTTCCCCCCACCCCACACCCAGGTAATCACTATTCTGAATTTTGTGTTCTTCATGCTCTGGCTTTTTTTTTTTTAGTAGCTTTTTTTTCCCACACATAAATTAAGCTGGGCCTTATGAATTTGCTATTTTTATAGGTCACAACCCAGCAACCTCATATAGTTCAACCCAATATTATGCCTAAACATAGTAGTTCTGGTTTTATTTGAATTTTACAAAACGGGTACCATTTCATCCATACAATTCTGGGACTTGCATTTTTTCTTAATTAATTAATTTTTTTTTATTTTTTATTTTTTTTTAAAAGATTTTATTTATTTGACAGAGATAGAGACAGCCAGCGAGAGAGGGAACACAGGCGGGGGGAGTGGGAGAGGAAGAAGCAGGCTCATAGCTGAAGAGCCTGATGTGGGGCTCAATCCCATAACGCCGGGACCACGCCCTGAGCCATAGGCAGACGCTTAACCGCTGCGCCACCCAGGCGCCCCTAATTAATTTTTTTTTAGTAATCTCTGCATCCAACGTGGGGCTGGAACTCAATGCTGAGATCAAGAGTCACATGTTCCTCCAACTGAGTCAGCCCCAAGGGACTTACATTTTTCACTCAATATTATTTCACCATGATTCAGCCGCATTGCTGTTTTTCATTCATTTTCTACTGTTGCATAATTATTCCACATTTCTTTATTTCCTGTCAATGACTTTTGAGTGTTTTTGGTTTGGGGATACCATGAACAATGTTTCTACTACCATTCTCATACATGTCTCCTGGCGCATATGTGCCTTTTTTTTTTTAAGACTTATTTATTTATTTTAGAGAGAGAGTACACATGAGGAAGGAGAGGGGCAGAGGGAGAAGGAGAGACAGAATCCCAAGCAGACTCCCCACTGAATGCACAGCCCACACAGGGCTTCATTCCAGGACCCTGAGATCATGACCTGAGCTGAAATCAAGAGTCAGATGCTTAACCTGACTGAGCCACCCGGGAAACTCCATATGTGTGCGATTCTTGTGGCTGTACCAGGAGTGGAGTTGCTGGGTCTTATAGAGATGTTCAGCTGTACACAATGTGACTCACTTTCTTTTATTATTCATTCATTCATTTATTTATTTATTTATTTATTTATTTATTTATTTATTTGACAGAGAGAGAGACAGCGAGAGAGGGAACACAAGCAGGGGGAGGGGGAGAGAGAGAAGCAGGCTTCCCGCTGAGCAGGGAGCCCCATGCGGGGCGAAACCAGGACCCTGGGATCATGACCTGAGCCAAAGGCAGACGCTTAACGACTGAGCCACCCAGGCGCCCCTGCGACTCACTTTCTGAGCTCCAAATGAGGATACACCTTACCACTTGCCTCCAGGTGAGAATGTGGACAAGACGTGGTGGGAGTTGCGGAGGGTTTCTGGTGGAATTGAACACCCTACTGTTGTGCACATGGTAAGGCACCCATAGAATGAGATGATGGTGCCCTCAGAGGTGAGACAGGGAGGGAAGTCTCCCCTCCCCCGTTGCTATGGAGATCATCTTCCAAGGAGTGTTCCACCCTGGCTGGACAAGGGGAGGGCTTGGGACCCAAACAGGGCAGACAAAAGGCTCTATTCTAGTTGGCAGTATCTCCGTCTAGGGTTGGGAGGTTGTGTATCTGGTACATCTGAAGGGGGAGAGGCCTAGGCAGTGCTGAATTCCTCCCACCTACCAATCCTTACCCCAAAGGTCTCTCCACATATCCTTTATCTCACTTTGCATCCATTATCTTTTTTTAATTCTCCCAGGTGGAGAGAGGGACTCTTATCTTCACAGATAAGGCTTAGAGAAGGGAAGTGCATTGCCCAGTCACACAGTTTTTTCCAACTGCCTGAACAAGTAATTTTCCCTTCCTTATCCTCAGTTTCCGCATCTGTAAAATGGGAATAATACCTGACCCACCTCACAGACTAGTGGGAGGATTAAATAATTCTATGCAAGCATGAGTCCTGGAGATGCTCTTTGAAAGTCACTTGTTTAAAAAAAAGAAAGAAAGTCACTTATTTAATGGTGCTATTGTTATTATTAAGTTGTTATTAAGGAAACGGGAACCCAAGGTAGTCACCCAAGGTAGTCGGAGGCCTGACTTCCTGCCACCCAGTGATGATGTTGCCTCTTGCAGAGACTCCATGGGATGTGGTAGTCATGGCCCATTTTGGTCACCTCTGCTGCTCCGTAATGTGTCTTTCAGGACTGCACAGCCCAGCCCCCTCCTTCACCCTGCTTCCAGGCCTCAGAATAGAGGTAGTTATCTCCACTGCAGACTTCCTCAGAGCTGAACTGACCAGCGAGCAGAGGACACACACCCCCTATTCTATGTCAGGGCAAAGGAAGAAATCGGGGAGCCCAGCGGTTCATTCAATCAAGTCTATCTGCTGAGCACCTAGTAGGTGCTGGTCCTGCGCTGGGCACCAGGAGCATTGGGAACAAGACCAGACCCTGTCCTCAAGTCAGAAAAGGAGGAGTCCAAAGACAAGAAAATTGTGTGCTGAGTATTATGATAACAAGTACAGAGAGCTGTTCCATGTAACTGGAAACCAGACAAGCCTAGGGGCTAGAGAAGTCGTCCCGGGAGATAAATGCCCTTGGAGCTGCGCCTTTAAGAACTGGCTAGCGCTCCCCAGGTGCACGGAGACTGCTGGGACTACCTGCCCATTGAACAGAAGAGGAGACTGAACCACCAGCGTCGGTCTACCCTGCCCGCCTCACTTAGCCAGACCAGACTGAGCACGGTTCGGAGTCAGTAGGCCGAGCACCCCAGCCGAGACGCGGTGCCCACCCCACTCCCTCCAGCGCCCGGGGCGGGGCCTCGGCCCAGGTGCGCGGCGGCCGCGGCGGCGCTTCGCGGAGGCAGGAAGTGTGTCCCCAGCGGCGGCCCGTGCAGCGCTCCCGCGAGACGCTCACCTGCGCTCCAGGTGAGCGGCGAGGGGGGCGGGGGGAGGGGCCGAGCCGGAGGCGGCTCACCTGGCGGCACAGGTAAGCCCCGCGCGGGCCCATGGGGGCGCGAAGCACGGCGGCACTGGTGTGGAGAGACCCCCGAGGCTACGCCTGGGCGAGGGAGGGTCCCGGGGCCGGTTCCTTGGGCGCCACCCTCCCACTTCCGGGGTGCGCGGGCCGGGCCGGGGAGCGGCCCGAGCGGGCGCCCGGGCTGGGCGGGCAGAGTTGGGGGGGGGGACGCCGTCGCCCTCAGGTCTGCGCTGGCTGGGGGCGGGAGCCGTGCTGGCTCGGAGAGGCAGGGTCGGGAGGGGGCGGGGGGCCGTGCACACCCGGAGGAAAGGTGTCAAGGCGGGAGAGGAGCTGCGTCTGCCCGCGGGCGGGGGGCCCCTGCAGCTGGAGAGGTTGGTGCTCGCCCCGAGGGCACTGCTGGGGTAGGAGCTGTGCTGATCCGAGGGGCAGTGCCGGGGTCTGGTTCTCCCTTGCCTCGGGAGTAGGTGCCCCCGGATGCCGGAGGCGCGGGCTGAGCCTTTGGGGCAGGAAATAGAGGGTGCGGGGATGCCGGGTGCGAGAGCAGAAGGCTATTTCCCGAGCAGGGCTGGGGCGCCCCTCTCGGCTGGGTGTGCAAGACTAGGCTGGGTACGGGGGCGGGGCCTGTCCTGGGGACCTTGTGGGGAGGAGGATGGTACAGAGACGGACCCCTGTGTGTGTGTGTTCTCAGGGACTAGGGGAAGAGGAAGAGCATCAAGAGAAGTTTGATGAGGGCGGGCTTAGGACCTTTTGACTCAAAGGAAGATCCCTGCAGTGACTTGGGGCGCTCAGTGTCCAAGCCTCTCCCACGAGCCAGGCACCACACTAAGCAACCTGCACGGAATATCTCATTTAAACCTCACGGTGGCCCAGGAAGACACTGCTGTCTCCCCTTGTTAAAGAGGAGAAAACTGAGGCCCAGAGTCTTGCTCCAGGCCGCAATAGGAGCCGGGGCCCTCCCCTCACTCAACCAAGTGACAGTGTTCTTAGGCTTCAGGAGGTGGGGGCAGCAGCAGTTAGGGGAAGATAGAGCCTGGAAAAAAATGGGCTGAGTTTGACTTCAGGAGGGTTCTGGACCTAGAGGTGTGGGGGAAACTGAGACAAGCTATTGTCCTTCCTCTAGGTCTTGCTCCCCACGTCCCTCCATCTTACCTGCATTCCAGGTATGTGGCACAAAACAAAGTACATGGGCTCCAGAGTCTGGTAGACCACAGTACAAATCCTGTTCCATCCCTTTCCAGCTGGGTGTCTGGGCAAGTCACTTCTGAGCTCAAGCTTCCTGATCTGTAAAGTGGAGATACAATGCTTACAGAACAGGTGTGACTGTTAGGTAAAGTGAAAGTCCTCTTGGGCTGGAGCCTGTTTCTGGACCATTCACTGCTGTTTCTCCAGCATTTAGCACGGTGCTGGGCACATGGTAGTGCTCAGTAAATATTTGGTGGGTGAATTTAATGAATAGTGGCAAATCCTTAAGCCTTGGAGGTAGAGAAGGAGTGACCCAGACCATCATCAGTAACCCTTTGACGTTTTTACAAGCCCCAGGTACCCCAGAGCTCTGTGTGGTTCAAATAGTGTAGAGGCACCCAACCTCCTCATCCAAGGCCTGAGCCTGGAAGACTCAGGGCTTCCTATGTGGTCCCTCCATGGGGACAGGCTTGTCCAGGGAGTTGGCAGCTGGCCACTTTGCCCCCTTCCTCCCAAGTAATAGATGGGATGAGGTAGTGGGTAAGAATCTGGGCCAGGGTGCTTGGGTACAAATAGATGTGTGGCTTGAACAACTTATTTAACCTATCTGGGCCTCTTCGTGTATAGTAATAATAACAACAACAACAACAATACCTACAAATAAGGTTGTGAGAATTGGTTTAATACAGTCACAGCACATAGAACAATGTAAGCCATGAATAACTCATTCACAAGAATGCAGACTCCTGAGATTAGGGAATTTTGTCTTTATCACTGTAGCCACCACATTTAGAACAGTGTCTGGCATTTAGTAGGCCCTCGCTAAATATTTGTTAATTGAGTAAATGAATGAGTCCATACTAAACCCCACATTCCTCAAACCAAGGCAACATTTTTTTGTTGTTTTTGTTTGTTTTTTAGATTTATTTATTTATTTATTTATTTGACACAGAGAGATCACAAGCAGGGGGAATGGCAGAGGGAGGAGAAGACCAAGGGACCAAGAGCAGGGACCAAGGCAAAGGTTTTTAACCACTTGCCTGTCTGGATCGTGAGGGACTTCCAAGTCACCTGTTACAATCTCCGTGTACACACCTTTGAGGAGGGGATTTCATCCTCTTTCCCTGAGCTTGCTGCTGTCCCCACTCTGGTCAGCCTAGAGCCTAAGTCCTTCTTCTTCCTACCCAGTGGTCCTGATTCTACTCTGAGGTCACACAGAATGTGTCAGTCCCCTGCAGCACTTACTATACCCAACCCTGTTCCAACACTGAGGCAGAAAGGAGTCAGACGCAGTCACTGCCCCTTGAGGTCATGTAGACTTATCTTCAAACAATGGGTTCAAGGCCGACCCAGCTGACAGAGCCCAGCAGAAAGCTGTGGGGAGAGGGGCTCCCATCTGACTTGGGGAGCTGGAGGGGCCTTGGAGAAGGAGCGCTGAATGGGGCTGAGGGGGTGGATTCAATAACTGCAGGAATAAAGAACTCCTGTATCTTCTTACCAGCAGCCATGGCTAACATTCCTTCCCTCCCTCCCTTTCTCTCTTGAGACCCATGCACCTTCTGATTTTCTTGGGAAACTTGAGATTAGCTTGCTGACATCATGCCCCAGTGTATACTTCCTGAGAATAAGAACATAGTCTAATATAACCATAGTAATCAAATTCAGGAAATTTAACATTGGCATATTACTATTAGATAATATACAGTCAACTTTTAAATTTCACCACTTATCCACATTATCCAGTTTCCAGTTTTTCCTCTTGATCCAGGATCTAATCCAGGATCACACATTGCATTTAGTTGTCATTCCCTTAAGTCGGACTTGTCTGGTGTCTCCTCATGATTACATTCAGGTTATGCATTTTGGGCAGAAATACTTCTTACTGATGTAGTGTCCTTCTTAGTGCAGAGTATCAGGAAGCACATGATGGCAGTCCATCCCATTGTTGATGATGTTAACTTCGATCAGACAGTAGAGTCTGCCAGGTTTCTCAGATTTTTTAAGTTCTCCCTGGCTGCGGCAAGTAGAAGGGAATGGAGGTGGCCAGAATGGGAACCTTGACAGTACCTGGGTGAGAGATGATCATGGCCCTGTTTAAAGAGGTGGCATTTATTTGTCCAAAGCACATGGTCTGTTAGAGCCAGAACTAGCACTAGAACACGGATACCCTAATCCCCACTGCCAGGGTCCTCACACATCACCAGTTCTAGGACCTCCAATGCCATTAAATCGGGGATAAAAAGATAAGGGATCAGTGTTGCAGAAAATCCAGGTTATTGCGTGGCAAACCCCTACATGGGATCGAGGACCTTCCACATATCACTGCATAATGTTCCCTGACTCCGTCAGGCATAGTAATTCACTCCCATAATGCCTCATATATCCTACATGTTCCATCTTAGGAGCTTTTAAGCATCTGCTTTTCCTACAAAACCACGAGTGAATCACAAGAACAAGGTCTGTAGTTTATTCATCTTTGGTTTTACAGCACCTAGCATGGGGCCGGGCTCAGTGATCATGGAATGAATGAAGTCTTCGCTCTGAGCTTGCTAGCCACCAAGTCAAGAAGGGAAAGAAGGTGTATTTTGCGGCTTGGCTTTCTTGTCTAATCAAAGGAAGCAAAGGAGTGCTTGGTGTTAAGTATTGGTAGGACAGCAAATCTGAGCCGGACTGAAACATTGATAGGGGAGCTGTCACATTCCCATACCTGATTTGAAGGAAGAGGGGAAGGGGAGGTCGTAATGGTCAGACTCTGTAGCAAGTCACATGGAAAGGCATTTGTTGAGGGCCTCAGAGATTCTGTTGGGTAGGCTTACCAACAGAGGGAATAAACGGGGGGAGACCATTCCCCAGAAAGTGAGATCTCAGGAGACTTTTCTTTTCATGTGGTAAAATATACACTACGTGAAATTTACCATTTTAGTTTTTTATTACCATTTTAACCATACAGTTCTGTGGCATTAAACACATTCACATTGTTGTGTGTTGTGTAACCATCACTACCACCCATCTCCAGAACCTTTTCATCTTCCCAAAGTGGAACTCTACCCATTAAACACTAACTTCCCATTTCCCCACTGCTCCCAGCCCCTGGTGACCACCATTTTACTTTCTGTCCTAAGAATTGGACTAGTCTAGATATTACGTATAAGTGGGACCATACAATATGTGTCCTTTGTGTCAGGTTTATTTCACTTAGCATAATGTCTCAAAGCTCATCTGTGCTGTGGCACGCATCAGAATCTCATTCCTTTTTAGGGATGAAAAATCCATTGTATGTATACATCGTGTTTTGTTTATTGATTCACCTGTCAGCGGACATTTGGGTTCTTTCCACCTTTTGCCTATTGCAAATAATGCTGCTGTGTGGACATTGGTATACAAATGTCTATTTCAGTCCCTGCTTTCCTTCCTTTTGGGGGTATTTGCCCAGAATTGGGAGTGCGGGGTCACATGGCAGTCCTGTGTAATTTTTGGAGGTGCTGCCATGCTGTCACAGCGGCCACACCATTCTCCAGGGGCTCCTCCGTCTCCACATCTCCATACCTGCCATTTTCTGCTTTTTCAATAGTAGCCATCCCACCACATCCCTGGGTGTGAAGTCCCAGGACATTTTTTTCATTTTTAAAAATATTTGTTTAAATTCAATTAACATATAATGTATTATTAGTTTCAGAGGTAGAGGTCAGTGATTCATCAGTCTTATATAATACCCAGGACATTTTTTTTAAAGATTTATTTATTTATTTATTTGAAAGGGAGGGATGGGTAGACAGAGAGGGAGAGAGAGAATCCCAAGCCGACTCTGCACTGGGCATGGAGACGAACGCAGGGCTTACTCCCACGACCCTGAGATCATGATCTGAGCCGAAACCAAGAGTCAGACACTTAACCTACTGAGCTGCCCAGGCACCCTGTCCCAGGAAATTTTGACATGTAGGTTAGACCAGAGAGAGAATTTCTTCTCTGGGGAGGGAGGGACCCTAGGTGAGGGTTCATGGGTATAACTGCACCCTTGAACATGACTCCTTCCTGGCCTCTCCTCTACAGGTGCCTGGCTGCAAGAAACCATGCAATGAGCCATGCCCCGCCCTGGACACCCCCGCCCATCATCTGGGCCCCCACGCTTGGGACCCTGGGAGCGGCCAACAGAACTATGCCTGGAGACTTTTGATGAGCCACCCCAACCCCCACCAAGCCGCCGCACCCGCAGGCCAGACCCCAAGGACCCTGGCCACCATGGGCCCGAGAGCCTTACCTTCATCTCCGGCTCTGCTGAGTCTACTGCTGAGCCCCCGGCCTGTTGCCCGCTCTGGCGACCCTGGGTGTGGGACTGGTGCCGGGCCGCCTTCTGCTTCCGCCGCTGCCGGAGTTGCCTCCAGCGTTGCGGGACCTGCATGCGGGGCTGCAGCCCCTGCTTGTCTGCTGGGGACTCCCCTGAGGGGGCTGCCGAAGCCAGCTGGGCCAAAGAACACAATGGAGTACCCCCCAGCCCCGACCGAGCACCTCCCAGCCGGCGGGATGGCCAACGGCTCAAGTCAACCATGGGCAGCAGTTTCAGTTACCCTGACGTCAAGCTCAAAGGCATCCCCGTATATCCCTACCGCAGCGCCACCTCCCCAGCCCCTGATGCGGACTCCTGCTGCAAGGAGCCCCTGGCCGAACCCCCGCCTATGCGGCACAGCCTGCCCAGCACCCTTGCCAGCAGCCCCCGTGGCTCTGAAGAGTACTACTCCTTCCACGAGTCAGACCTGGACCTGCCCGAGATAGGAAGCGGCTCCATGTCCAGCCGAGAGATTGATGTGCTCATCTTCAAGAAGCTGACAGAGCTGTTCAGCGTACACCAGATTGACGAGCTGGCCAAGTGCACATCAGACACTGTGTTCCTGGAGAAGACCAGTAAGATCTCGGACCTCATCAGCAGCATCACCCAGGACTACCACCTGGACGAGCAGGACGCCGAGGGCCGCCTGGTTCGCGGCATCATCCGCATCAGTACCCGCAAGAGCCGAGCCCGCCCGCACACCACGGAGGGGCGCTCCACGCGGGGAGCGGCCCCTGCTGCTGCCCCTGACAGTGGCCATGAGACCATGGTGGGCTCAGGGCTCAGCCAGGATGGTAGGTGGGGCTCCACGTGGCTGAGGGGCAGTGTGGTGGCGGCTCTGGCCAAGGGAGGGCTGCACTGGGTCTGTGGCCACTGTGGGTCCACCCCTCAGCCAGTCCCTGCTCTCCTTTGTCCTTTTCCTCCCTTTTCTTAATCCTGTGTCCCCTAAAAGGCCTCTGTCCCCCGCTACCACCTGCCAGAGCTTGCCTAGCCTGGTTAACAGGACCCAGGAACCTGTATGAATTTGGACCTCGGCCCTGGCCTCACCAAAGCCCCCACCCACCCACCACTGCACAGACACACACACACACACACAGACGCACGTGCACGCACACGCACATACGGCACATGCACATGCACACGCAAGTTGTCTTTGTTTTAAGCATTGCTTCTCAAGCCCAGCCCAGGGGTAGGTGACCCTTCCTTCATCAGGCTGGGAGCTGAAGTGGGGGGTAGGGTTAAAAGGATGTGATAATGACCACTGCCCCCTCCTGTTCCCTCCCTAGAACTCACAGTGCAGATCTCCCAGGAGACCACTGCAGATGCCATCGCCAGGAAGCTGAGGCCTTATGGAGCCCCAGGTTTGGTCCTGACCTGACGAGTAGAGAGAGAGGGGACTGCCCTCAGGCCCCCTCCCCCCTGCCATGCCCCTCTTCCCAGCTTCTCCGGGGTGGGTGGGGATGGTTTCAGAAGGGGACCAGAAGCCTGAGCAGCCACGGACCCCCACCCTAATCCTACAAGCTGGCTTAAAGGGTTCATTTGGGAGACATTCAGGGGATTGCCCCTGAACCAGCAGGGGGCAGGTACCCAGAAGTTGCATTTAAGCCCCCCCAGTCACTGGGGAGGACAGTGAAGGGCGGAGGCCATCCACTGGTACTGAAAAGGCACCCTGTGTGCGTTCTTCTGCTGCCTTCTTGGTCTTCCTAAGCCCCCAGGAGTGGGGTCATTACCTTTTAACAGACAGCAAGGCTGGGGCTCAGAGAGGTCAAGCAGCTGAGTGGGTCACCCAGCCAGGATCAGACTGACCCAGGCTTGAGTCCCACTTGGCTCCTTCTCAGCAGGTTTCTCCCTGTCCGTGGTACCTGGATGAGCTCCTTCCCCTCTCTGAGCCTCTGCTTCCCCCTCCCTTCCCCTCAGGATACCCAGCCAGCCACGACTCATCCTTCCAGGGCACAGACACAGACTCGTCGGGAGCGCCACTGCTCCAGGTGTACTGCTAACCTCGACCCGGCCCAGTGGCTGCGACCCCTTCTGGGAGTACAGCCCACAGCATAAAGAGGGGCAGCAGGACCCCCTTCGGCGGAGGCTGGGCCACCCTGACTCCTCCCACCTCAGCTGACTGGTTCCTGGACCATGTGCATTTCATTGGGCCATGGTGCCCACATCACCCTGGATCCCTTGCTGGCCTGACCCCTGCCTGGATCTGTTCCTTTCCACCCGTGGTCTTCACGCAGCCTGGATCAGAGCGGACTTAGGAGCTACCTTCTGGGATTGAATCCCGGCTCTACCCCCGTAACATACATCCCATAACCAGTCATGCAAACTCCCCCCTCCCCAGGATGAGGGTGGGGGGAGAGGGTGACAGCTCAAAGCAGCTTATCTTAAATGGATTGGGCTGGGGGGCAGGCAGGGCCTCTGTCCGGAATTCTGTGGGCACTGCCCACACTCCACATGTTCCGTTGGCTCTTAGCTGATGTTGTATATGCTAACATGACCATAGTTTTAAGTACAAAGAGAGTAGATGACTGCCTGGTCATCTCGGCTGTGACACTGCCCTTTCTGTCCCATCTGCTTGACTGATAAGCAGAGCAGGAGACAGGATAGAGCACCCGGCTTGCCTTCATGTTGTGGGGTCAAAGTCAGAAGGCTAAAATGAGAGCAAGAATGTCCACCTCTCAGGTTCACTGTGAGTTCCAGACAAAAAGCCAGTTTCTGTAGTTTCTGTACCTGAGAAAGGTCTGACAAGTGGTTTCTGTTGTGGAGAGGTTCTTCTAGGCAGGCCTACCTGGACTCCTGCTGCCTCAGTTCACGGCCTGCAGGCTGGCCTGCTTTTGGCCACCCCTGCAGTTTCCCCAAATCCTTGAGCACGGGTTAGCCCCCACCCAGCCTCAGACTTGAAGCTCCCTCCACCTCTCCCTGGTTTTGATAGAGCACTTGGTCTACTGGGACCTTCTTGACCTTCCCAACAACCCTGGAGTGGGGTCATCCTTTCGTGGACGGGGAGGCTGGGGCTCAGAGGGGTCAAGGAACTTGTCATATAG
Organism: Ailuropoda melanoleuca; assembly: GCF_002007445.2. NCBI lineage: Eukaryota > Metazoa > Chordata > Mammalia > Carnivora > Ursidae > Ailuropoda > Ailuropoda melanoleuca. Next base: position 6,490,715 of record NC_048219.1, on the reverse strand, counting down.
CTAGTAACTGGCTCTGGACCTAGAAGCTGGCCTCTTGGCAGTTCTGCCCCAAGGCTGGCAAGCTGACCTTGGAGCAGAAGCAGGGTCCTCCTGTTTGGACACAAGCCCAACAGGGGTTCAGAAAGATCTCACTTAGCTACTCCTCACACACAGGAGTGTCTTGTTAGTGCTCTCAGCCGTGAGGACAGAGCAGGCCCACCAGCCCGTTCTTGACTGCACAAATTAGGTGTCCAGGATCCCCACCTCCTCACCTAGAGGTCTCACCTTTTTATTGTCTCCCATCTCACCTTTTTATTGTCCCCACAGGCCCTTTTGGCAAGTGACTACTAGACAAACTGTACTTATCCAGCTCCCCATCAGACACACAGGACGGTCCCCTTGGGGGCTGTGCCCCCAAGGCCCCAGTACCAGTGAGAAAACTGGCCCCTTTCCTTCAGCTCTGCTATCTCATTCAGGTCAAGGCCGCTCCAAGACTGAGAATATCCACAGTGAGAAACTGTCTTAAGAGATGAAAATGGAATCAAGTCTAGCTGGTCTTAAATTTTGCTGAGTCATGGGCCCCTTAATATATTCTGGTCCCTGTAACCAGAAAAACTCACCTTTGCTCAGTCACACACAGACTAAAAGCTTAGTTTTAATTCTTCCTTTAAGTAATGAAAAACTGCCCCACAGAGCTGTAAGGACTTGCTCTGGATCACATGGCAGAATCTGGGCTAGAAGCCGAGCCCCCAGTAGCAGCAATAAGAGAGGCCTGTCCCCCAGGGAAAGGCTAGAGGGAAGAGAAGACACAGGTGGAGTAAATAGGTTTAATGTGTAACAGCAGGCCAACTGGGGAAGATAAGACACCCCCCCAGGGCCCCAGCCCTTCTCCCATGATGCCCTGGGACCAGTGTGCCTGAGCCAGTCCCATGCCTGCCCCAGCCCTGAGGCCCTCCAAGTCCCAGGGGAGGGTAGGAAAAGAAGGTGGATGGCTGGGGGCTCAGCCCCAAGAGTTCAGGGAAGCAAACACAGGGGCTAGTTGAATTTGGCCTTGGAAAAATCCATCTCTGGATGCTGATCCATGAACCTGGGGAGGGAAAGTAGGAAGGAGGTAAAACAGGCTGTCCCCCTCTCACAAAGTTAGCCCCTTTCTCCCAGACCCCGATGTCAGGTCTAATTTCTTTAGAACCCTGAGCAACCTGGAGCCAGGTCAGGCAGAGGCAGGGCCTCAGGGTCTTCTGTAGGTGGCAATGACTGCTTGTGTTACCCCTTTCTACCCTGAGGTGCCTTTGCCCTCAAGATGACCTCAGAAAGTGATGAAGGTAGGCAAGCTGAGGCCATAAATCCATAAACTTGGCTGGCTCATCCTGGAAGGGGCAGGGCGGCTCCTGTGTCCTGCTCAGTGACCCACCGACCCACTCACTGCTATCACCCAGGTCCAGGCCCAACACCCACCTCCCCCACACCCCCATCTCCGCATTGCTCACTTCTTCAGAATCTCCTGCTTTTTCTGCTCATCCGAGGTGGGCAGCCCCATGGACTTCTGCCTCTGGTCATACATCATCTTTTCCACCATGCTGCGGGTCTCACTGTCCAGGTCTGACAGCTGAGGGCAGGTGGTTAACAGGGACAGGTAAAAGCTCTGGGGCCACAGATACCCTCACCTCCCAGCTGAAGCCCCCCCCCCCCAACCAGCCAGGGCTCACCTTGGAGTTCTCAGGGTTGATCTTCTTGGTATTGATCTCAGGGTCACTGGACACCAAGCGGCTCCACCACTCCATCTTGTTGATCTGTGAGGAGGGGAACCGCCGGGGGATGGGAGGTAGCTCCCTCAGTGCCCCAGGATTCCCCCCCCAACCTTTCTAGAACGCAGCTCACGCCCATCCACATCCTGCACCGGGGACCCACAAAGACCTGTGCAGGGACCTAGCGTGCACATGGCCAAGGCCTCTGCCCTCCCCAGTAGCTGGGGGAAACGGAGGTGGACAGTTACAAATCAGTGTCATCGGGGCAAAAATAAAGTACAGAGGGAGCTATTCATCCAGGGTGGAGAGCGAGAAGTCAGAGCGGCACCCGGGCTGTGTCCAAAAGCACGGCAGGGATCCCGGCTGGGAGGAGGAGTAAGTACAAGGGCACAGAGAGGTGAGAGAGAGGCAGGTAGGCGAGGATGGGTCCTGGGTTGCGGGGGAAGCCTTCCCTGGACCCAGGGCACCTTATAGAGCCATTTATTTACATTACATGTGTTGCTCCATCTCTCTGAGGGAATGAGCGGGGGCTTTCTGAGGGCAACTCTACATTTTGTCCACTGCTCTCTCACCAGCACTTAGAATAATCTCTGGCACGAAGCAGGTATTGACGTATTTGCTGAACTGAATGCATGCACAAACCAAAAGAAGATGCTTCGGTACCAAAGACTTTCAATCTTGATTCCATCCCTACCTAGAGAAAGGAGCCCGGCAAATCTCTGAGTTGCCCGTATCCTGACTCTAAAATGGGACAGACCTACAGTAAAAATCTTGTGCAGATTAAACACGTCCGCTAGACCCCCAGCGATGGTCCCCGAATGAATGAGCAGACACCTTCCCTCCTTTCTCCATCAAGACGCAGGCCAGGAAGCCAGGCCGCTCGCACCTTCTCCAGATGCACCGTCACCACCTTGCCGTCCTCGATGAGCCACGAGCTCTCCTCCACCTTCACCTCGTTGTAGAGCTCCCCGTCAATGACTGCCGGCTGCCCCTTGAGCCCCACCCGGAGGTGCCGCCGATGGATGTCCACCACCACATCCTTCCCCTTCAGCCGGAAGTTCACGTGGAAAGGCAGTGCCAGCTGCACGGGGCAGGAGAAGTCAGAAGGAGCCCCAGGCTGGCTCCCTAACCTCCTAACCCCAGCCCTGGCCACTTACGTCCAGCTCTGACAAGGTCTGGGTCCAGCGGTAATTGGGCAAGTCGGCCCCATTGCCAAGATTGGGCTTCAGTTTCCCTTTGTCTTTCTCGTCCTCCTCCTCCTCGTCCTCCTCAGCGTCCTGCTCACAGTTGGGGTGCTCAGCTACTTACCTGACAGACACAGACTGCACCCCACTGAGCCAGGCCCGGGGCTGGCACTGGGCACACAGCCACGAGATGGGAACAGACACGGTCCCTGCCCACTCCATAGCCCACTGGGAGCCAAAGGTTAAAAAATGGTTCTGATCGCTGCCTAAGAGGAGCAGCTTACCATGCGACAAAGGACACAGCTGGGAACAGTGACAGTCAGAGATGGACCCATAGAACCTAGCTGGGGATCCAAGCCAAGGGACTTGGAAAGAAAGTCCAGCACAGAACAGAAGGTCACAAGGTAGCCATGCGCATGATTGTTCTAAAATAAAACCAGGCTGCCCAACGATCAATTTTCTTCTGTGTCTGCAGGGCTGAGACCCCTAGTGTCGAACCAGAAACTCTGGAAAGCCAAATGAATGCCCCAAATGAGTGTTTGGAAAGCTGGACCTGAGTCAGAGGGAGGAGCCTGAGGGGCACATCCCCCAGATGTATCAGAGTAGCCCACCACACAGGGCCAGCCTGGGCCCACAGACCCCAGCCCACCTGAATGATACCTGTCCAGGCACTGCCCTCTCTGGCTCTTGGGCTTTCCTACCAAGCCTTTAAGGCCAGTGGGTTGTTTTTTTAAAACCCGGTCCTGTGGTCCAGTGTCTGCGAGTGGGATCCTGAAGTGTGGGGAGGACCCCCAAAGTTGAGGGAGAGGGCATGGGGGAGGCATTCCAGAGACAAAGAAAGGCTAGAAGGTCCCTGGAAGTTCCCAAGCCCTGACTAGTCTCAGGCACCCCCAGTCCATCTCACCTGCTTCCCCGGTGAGCCAAGGCTGCCATTCTTGAGCTGGGCCTCATGATTCTCTGCGTCCTTTTTCTGTGGTGAAGGGCACAGCAGTTGGCAAGTGCATCCTCGCTGCCGGTGCCAACCGGGATGGCGACGGGGGCGGGGGAGGGGGTGTCTGCTCTCACCTGGTCAATCTCCAGCTGCAGCCTCTCTGCCTCCTCATCAGTCAGCTCCTTGATCTGGGGCCCAGAGGCCTCGGACTTGGCCTCCTTGGCCAGCCTGGCTGCCCGCTCCGCCTTCTCCCGCCGCTCCGTCTCCTGCCGAGCTCTCTTCTCCTGCCGGGCCTTCTGGGCCAGCTGGTTATGGTGGTTGAAGGTCTGTGTGATGAGCTGGGGAAGGGAGAGGCAGCCATGAGGCACTGGGCTGGTGGCCAGTGTCCCAAGGCCTGGAGTCAGCCACCTCCACGCGCTGGCACCTGTACGCGGCACTGTACTCAGACCCTCACTTCCTCATCTATGAAACGGAGATCACGCCGCACACACTGATCTCAGACCTATCATGAGAACACCTACAAAGTACCCGGAGGGACAAAAAGTGGCTATTTAAAGAACAGTCTAGTGCCTAAAAACACAGACAGCGAGGCCAGACAAGCTGAGCTCTCACCCAGGCTGCCACACACTAGCTACTGTATTTTTGGCAAAGGACCAGCCTGGAAGTGCTTTGGAGTCCTCGTCTGTGAGGACGAGTCCCTACGGTGCACAGGGAGGCTGTGCTCGGAGCCCTCCCTACAGAGCAGAGCCGGTAGAAGCCCAACTCCAGCCTCCACGCAAGCGGCCTCTCCTGAGCTCGCAGGCCTGCACTGCCCTGCTCCCGACTGATCTCTTCCTGACACGTACCCGCCTGCAGGACAGCAGAGCCAGCCTCGCCGCACCGCACGCAGAACCACCACGTTAGCAGGGAGCCGGACAGAGCTTTCTTGAGGGAAGAAGCTAGACTCCTCTCCTCAGCCTGCAAGCTTTCACTGTCGAATCCCTCCTCTTCCACGGTGCCTCCCCAGGACGCTTCCAACCCATGTCCTGGCGCGGGCCTCCCTGCTGCCCCGGAGCCACCACAATACTGCTGTCCCTGTCACTACCTGGCCGTGTGGCCTTGGACAAGTGAACGACTCTGACACCTTTTAAGCCCTGTTTTCTCACCTGTTATGAGGATCAAACACAACAGACACTTACAAGGCTGGCACAGTCCTCGCCACATCACAGCTGCATACGAAGTGTCAGCTTCCCAACACCCCTTGCCTGGCTGAGGCTAACCCAGTGGCAGCTGGTGAGGGGTGGGGACAAGTACACTCTCTGCTATAAAAATACAACGGGAGAGATGGCTCACCTGTTTATACCAATAGGACTCCGAGTGTGATTCCCCAAGCTCCCCAAGGAGCTACAGCACCAGCATCACCCAGAATTTGCGAGAAATGCTAAACTTCAGCCCCACTCCAGACCTACTGAATCAGACATTCTGGGGTGGGGCTTAGCATCCAGTATTTTTTTTTTTTTTTAGGATTTATTTATTAATTTGAGAGAGAGAGAGAGAGAGAGAGAGAGCATGCATGTGAACAGGGGGAGAGGTGGCAGAGAGAGAGAATCTGGAAGCAGACTCCCCCCTGAGCACGGAACCCAATGCAGGGCTCCATCCCAGGACTCTGAGATCCTGACCTGAGCCGAAATCAAGAGTTGGCCAGGCCGCCTCACTGCCTAACTGAGCCACCCAGGCACCCCAGCAGTCTGTATTTTTAACAAGCCCTCCTGCCCAATTCTCAAGCAGACTGGAGAGTCACACCTAGATTAGAGTTCCCAGACTACTCTGTCTACCTGTGTGACCCTGAGGTCATCAGTCTGCGCTTCTATTCCATTATTTTCAAAAGCAATCTTGCATAAGCTGTTCTTTGCCTAGAATGTCCTTGTCCCTACCCCAGGTCACCTGGCAATCTCCTGCTTATCCTCCAGGACCAGCTCCAGTGTCTCTGGAGCTTCACCTCTTTACCTTCAGCAGGCCCCGAAACACACCCAACTCAGGAAACCCAACTGTGTCTGCCCACACACCTGGAAGAGGCCTTGCAGGGCACTCACCACATGAGCAGTGGTCAATTTACCATCTTCCAAACATCTCTAAGCCAGAGCTGGAGGGAGGGAAGGGTCTGCAAGAACTCAGAGGCCTACATGGGGCTGAGGATCACCAAAGTCACCCATGGGCTCCTAGACCTAGGTTCTGGCAAATGTCCCATGGCTGCTCATTCATTTGATGCCAATTCCTCCTGCTAGCTCGGAAATCCCAACCTCATGACACACCGTGGCAGCTCCATACTCTACAGGGCTGAAGGGCACCAAAAGCATCCCCTAAACCAAATGGGTTAACAAAATGGGTTGTATGTGAAAGGGAAGTGAGTCACCCGAAGACCATTCTGCTGTCAACAGAATCAGTCATGAGACAATTACGCCAGCAGAGGCTGTTCCACCACCAGGCCTTGGTCCCAAATCCCTAATCGGGAAGACCTTGAACTCAAGCCATTTGCCAACCAGTGGCCAGGGGGAGGCGGGAGCAGGGCCCTCCTCCCTCCCAGCTCCAGTGAATCATGTTACATCCCATTTGTCCTGTTCCTTCCTAGCTCCTGGAGGTTAGGTGAGAGCAGAGCTGAACCACCAGACACAGTCAAGGCCAATCACAGCAGCCTCTGACCCCTCCTCCCAATCTCCTCCTCCCAGCTTTACCCAGCCCCAGCCCCAGGCAGAGACCCCTGGGAGTAGGGAGGGGGTAGCCTACTCTGTGGTGCCAACCAGCAGGCTGTCACAGAGCCAAGCATCTGTCACTGGACACATCGTCAGGAACCACAGCCCAGCAGAGTGGGAAAGGGATGAGAACAGTTGCTCTAGTTCTAGAAGACAGGTCCCAGACTCTTCAGTGGGCATACCCGAACACAGGCTTTCCCTGACCTAGGCTGGGTGACTGGGCAAAGCATGGTTCCCACCAGGCTGGCCAGGAGAGACACTGAGAGATACTTAACCTGAACATGGCAGGGGCTGGGGGGGCAGGCAGAGGGGTGTAGCCCAACCCATCTCAGAGGGACCACACACTCCTGTTCTAGAACTTCACATAAGTGAAATCATTCAATAAATACTCTTACGTGTGCGTCTTCCTTTAAAAGGCTGACCAGTACTCCATTAGATCTGTTACACGTATATACGACACTATTTCCCCCTCCATCAATGAATGCTCGGACTGCTTCCAGCTTTTGGCTCTCGTGTACAGTGCTGCTGTGAACACGGTGTACGAATCTCTCAAGAACCTGCTTTCAATTCTTTTGCGTGTGTACCTAGAAGTGGGATTGCTGGACCATATAGTTCTATTTTTAATTTTTGAGGAAGTGCCATGCTGTTTCCCACAGCAGCTGCACCATTTTATATTCCCATCAACAAGGCACAAATGTGCCAATTTCTCCGCACACTCGCCAACACTTGGGAGATTTCTGGTTTTTTATAGAAGCCATCTTAATGGGTGTGAGGTGAGACTTCAACATGGTTTGATTTGTTTTTCTCTGATTAGTGAGGTTGAACATCTTTTATAATAAAAAATTTTTAAAGGGCCACAATAATTCACTTTTATCAGAAATAACTGAAGTTTACCCTTTTTCCACATCCCTGTAAGCAATGGGATTTTTGTGGGTCTTTTCTTTTTACACTTTCATCAGTTTGGTAGGAAAAAAAGGGCATCTCACTGTTTATTCTCCTGGATTTCCTAGATTACTAGTGAAGTTGGACATCTTTTAATATGCTCTTTGGATATGCTCTTCTTGGAATTGCCTATTTTTCTGTTATTCTTTTCTTGTCAATTTACAAGCTCCTGCATATTAAATTAGTCATTAAACTTTCTGTCCTCTGCAGCACTGAACATTTTTTTCTAAATCTACAGTCTTCCAGTTAACTTTTTATGTTTCTTTTGCCAGACACACAGTTTTCAATGTTTGAAGAGGCAAAAAGCTACCTTTTCTTTTACAGCTTCCAGGTTTCTAATCTTGCAAGGCCTCTTCCACACAAGATCATATGGTTTCCCAGCTTTCCTTACCACACTCGTCTTGGTCTGCAATTTATTTTTACATATGAGTAAAAGAGATGGTATACTTGTGGTTCTTTACAGATAACAGCCGGCTGTAGCAGCAACGACTTATTCAATCATCCACTGTCTACAGAACTAAATTACTACATCAGACACATACGGAATTCTCGTGTGCTAGACTTTGTCTGGGTTCTCTATTCTGCTTCACTGTTCCATTCGTCTCTTCCTATGTCCGTAACACACTGATTTGATCATTACGGCTTTCCTCAAATCCACAATCCCTTATCCATAATTCCTAGCGCCCAAAGCTATAAAACTGTAGAAGTGTTTTTGGACTTGTAAGTTTGTGGCATGAAGGTATTTATAGTCTTCGTATCTCCCACTCGGTATGAATACTGACATACACTCTCCAGAAACACTGACGCTTCATTACAGGATGCTGCTCCTGACTCACAGAGCATGCAGTACGTACATGACCGTATGCACAGTACACATGTCACATACGTGCACTGTAACAAATTTATGTATAGTATGTGCACTGTATCATCTCCTAAAATCCAAAGAATCCAAATCCCAAAACACATCAGGTCCTAAGAAGTTCAAAAAAAGGACCATGGGGGCGCCTGGGTGGCTCAGTTGGTTAACCATCTGTCTTCAGCTCAGGTCATGATCCCAGGATCCCAGGATCGAACCCCATATCGGGCTCAGGGAGCCTGCTTCTCCCTCTTCCTGCCACTCCCGCTGCTTGTGCTCTCTCTCCCCTTTTCTGTCAAATAAATAAAATCTTAAAAAAAAAAAAGACCATGAACTTCAGGCACTTGGGTGGCTTAGTTGTAGACGCCTGGTTACAGCTCAGGTCATGATCTTGGGGTCATGGGATCAAGCCTGCATCAGGTTCCCCACTCAGCAGGGAGTCTGCTTCTCTACCTCTTCCTCTCCCTCTGCCCCTCCCTCGTGTGCTTTCTCTCAAATAAATAATCTTAAGATTAATCTTAAAAAACAAAACCAAAAAAATCACCATAAACTTGTACTCTCAAATGCTAGCCACTTTACCTACATGACCTCTTTTTAGCCTCACAACAGCACTGTGAGATAACGATTAAGACCACTTTACAGGTAAGATAAAATGAGGCTCAGAGAAAAAATGATTCACCCAATGCCGCACAGTTGCAGAGGGTGGGAGGGTGGGAAGGACCGGGGACTGGGATTCCAACTCACATAGGCCTGACTCCAGAGCCCACGCTCCTAACCAGTGCACTTGAAAATGATGTCTCTGGGGCCTGTGCACAGTAGGCACTCAATATAAAAGTTACTGTGGGGGCGCCTGGGTGGCTCAGTCGTTAAGCATTTGCCATCGACTCAGGGCGTGATCCCGGGGTCCTGGGATCAAGCCCTGTTTCGGGCTCCCTGCTGGGAGCCTGCTTCTTCCTCTCCCACTCCCCCTTCTTGTGTTTCCCCTCTCGCTGTCTCTCTGTCAAATAAATAAATAAAATCTTTAAAAAAAAAAAAAGTTACTGTGTTACAAATGGAGACCAGATGGGAAGGCTGGACAGGTTTCTGCCTGCCCATGGGTCTGACCAACCTCCTGGGGAAGAGCTTTATTTCTAAGGAACAAAGAACCAAGGAACATGACAAGGTCTAAGAGGAGATCAGCAGACATCCAATATGTGGCAGCTACCATCACCCCCATACTTGTATGATACCAGTTTTTTAAAGATTTTATTTACTTATGGGGGGGGACAGAGGGATAGGGAGACAGAGTACGTCAAGCACACTCCAAGCTGAGCACGGAGCCTGATATGGACTCCACCTCACAACCCTGAGAGCACGACCCAAGCCAAATCCAAGAGTTGGACACTTAACTGACTTGAGCCACCCAGGCGCCCCAATACCACTTCTTTGTATCACTCACCTCCCTCCCTTCATCCAGCTATCTCTAACTCATCCTTCATACTTCCAGCACCACTGCCTCATGAAGTCTCCCTTGAGCCCCCAGCCTAGGTTAGTCCCCATTTAATGCTCCCAGAGCTTCTCCCTAACACCTATGACTTCATTTTTTAGGGGGCAGGGTCAGGGTGCTACACTGTGAGAACCATGAAAATGAAGACGACGTCTGTATTCACCTCTGTAATCCCAAAGGGTCTGGCATAATACCTACCACAAACAGAGCATTAAGTGTTTGCTCAATACTCACTGAACGAATGAATGACTATTACAAGGCAGTCTGGCCCACAGAAAAACAGGAGGTGCTGGTGCTAACGCAGAATATTCAAGCCAGAGGGGCCTACAGGTCAGTCAGTACGTCCACCTTCTTCCATTTTGCAGACATGTAGATTGAAAGAACCAGAGAACTAGTGGGAAATCAACCAAGCCGCACAGCTGAGCCAAGATCCCGGGACGCTCCCCTCAGAGGCTAGTGTGTCTATGACGGAGTAGCCTCAGGTCATGGTGGCATGCGTGCATAAAGCATTCCAGCTTGGCAGAGCCCTGAAGCCACAGAAAGCAGTTTACAAAATGTCTCCTTATTGTTACTACGTCTCTTTAAGTGAAAACAAATATCAAGGTCCTAAAAATCACTGTGCAGTGAGGTAACGTTTTCATGACTTACCAATCTTCAAAAATATAATTACAACCTAAGGAATCAAAAGGAAGTTCAAGGTCTCAAAGCCTGTAGCACAAAATCCAATTCCCAAACCAGTGAACTTTGGGTCACAGTGTCTGAGAAGACTGGGACCGGCTGGCTTTAAGTTTTCCTTTATTTGTTTTCTAAGCCCAATTTCTAACATTTACCCACTCTCATATCCAGCTAGATAATTAGATAAAACCTCCTCGATGGAAAAGGAACCAAGACGCGTGGTGTCAGGGGCAGAAGGCGGTTTTACAACGGACTCTGGTTCCAACCCTGGCTCTTCTACAACTTAGCTCAGGACTTCGGACGAAGTCCCACTGCCTGAGCGGCGTAGTCGGTTAGGCATCCACTCTTGGTTTCTACCTCAGGATTGTGAGATCGAGCCCAGCGTCAGGCTCCGAGCTCAGCTTGGAGTCTGCTTAAGACTCTCCCTTTCCCTCTGCCCCTCCTCCCTGGCACATGCGTGTGCGTGTGTGCACGCTCTAATAAATCAATCCATCTTAAAAAAAAAAAAAAAAAAGACTTTGGACAAAGTCCCAAACACTCTGAGCCAACTTCCTCATTTGCAAAATGGGAATAGTAACACCTGCCCTGCTCAAGCTGCTGAAGGATCACGGGAAACGGGCAGATAAAGCACCTGGCAAGGAGAGGGGCTTCAATACATGACAGCTTGCTTCCTGTCCCACAACTCTTCGCCCTTGGCATTTTACTTCTGCTGAAGGTTTTTATTATGCCAAAGGAAGATCAGACGAACTTTTCTCCTGAAGAAACAGAGGTTCCAAAGGGACAGCAGGCCGCAACACTCACCTTCTCTGCCATCCCCTCTTCTCCTCCAACAAAAAAGTCTGTTTTGCGTCGAAGGAAGCTGAAGAAAGTGTTCACAAGCTGAAAGACAGAACGAGACGGAAGCTGTGGAGATGTCGCACTGGGAGCCCCTCAACTGCACAGAAATCAGATTCTAGTCCAGGAGGGAGCTTGAGACGCCACTGTTTCACCTCAAGCCTATCATCTGAGGAGACGCCTCCCCAACAGGCCCTACCTTAGTCACTCCCCCAGGAAGCCTAATCTAACCTCATTTAGATGCCTAAGAGGCAGATTTCTCATTTCTCCTGTATATGTGTACATGTGTTTCACATTCCTTGTGGCTCTATAAACAGCCTAAGGATATAGGAACACTCCTCTGCATCCAGGGCTTGAAACACCTAGGCCCGGCTTTCCTTCCAGATAGTAAAAAGTCCATCCAGACTGGCACTGGCTGAGTTACCAGGGCAGAGTCAAAAACAGGGGAGCAAATGAAGCCACTTCAAAGGTGAAAACCAACTAACTCTGGCTGGTATACCAAAGTCTCCAAGTGGTTAAGCACATGGGTTTGAGTTATCAGACTGATTTATAGGTGCTGTCATCCTGGGGAAGTTTCTTAACTCTAACACAGAAATAGCAGCAGAACCTATTTCTAGGGACCTAGTGAGGATCAAATGAGATAATGGAGGTGAGGGCCATTAGCTGTGTCTCGCCCAGACCAAGAGACCTCCTGCCAGAGTTAACTCCTCACATGCAGGTACCATGAACTATGGCTTATTCATGCCAATTCATGCTTGGCACGAGATCCAGCTCAGCGTACATCCTCAGTAAAACGTCTGCTGAATGAAAAGATCTAGTGGTGACCTAGAGTTAGCATATACAAGCCCTTTTATTTGCCCAAATGAGTGGTTCTAAGGCTGATGCTAGAACTTATCTTCATGGTTTGAGTTTCTACTTCTAGATACTTTTTTGATTCACTCAAACACTCACTCCCAAATACAATTTGGGGTCAACAATTTAGGAAGATGGGGCGGGAACCTTTACACACATGCAAATTAATAACCTCTTCCCACCTCGAAGGGCCTGGGAGTCCACCAGCACCTGGGTAAAAGAATGGGAATGGAAAGCTCAAAGAGAACTTGTTCCCAGTGAGACACAGAATCAGTAATGGACTGTGGAAAGCACAGAGGCCTAAGGAATCTGGTCCTGTCTAAGCCAGGAACCTGCTGGGTGATTTTGGGCAAGTTCCTTTGGGTTTTTTTCAGAATCAGTGTTCTGGAACTGATCTTGATAGGCTTTTCTACTTCTGACTTTCCATGCTTTTGGTCCAAAAAACCAACTCCAGAATCTATACCAGTTGGTCTATGTGTTATTGTGTGGTCAGTATGCATGAATCATGCTTTTGAAAAGCTTAAAAGCTCCATCAGGGCAAGGACAGACTTCTGCTCACATCTATATACTCAGGACCCAGTCCGGTGAGTGTCTGGCACACATCACTCAACAAATAGTTGCTGAAAGAACAAACCTGATTATTGAGAATTCCTTACTATCCTTCACTTCAAGACACTACTCTCCTCACTGCTCAGAAAATAAGGGGCTCGTAGCTCTGCCTCAAAGACAAAGGAACTGAGGCTTGCTGACGTGGAAATGTCCCTTGTTGGTAGGTGGTGGAAACAAATTGTAAACCCAGGCTTCCTAGTCCCCATTCAAGACCTGAAAGGACCACGTGCTAACATCACCCTGCTCCACCTCCACCCCTCCACACACATTCGTCAGCTGGGTCCAGGTCTTGGTAGATGCAAATCCCAGTCTGGGGTGGTTCATCCAAAGAACTGCCCTTCGGGGGCGGCCATCACAGGGGAAACGAGGCCGGAAGCATGTGTGAGACTGGGGGACTCGCTACGGGCGGCGGGGGGGGGGGCGGGCGCTGCGGGTTTTCCAGGGCCGCGTTCAGAGACGCACGAGTTGCTAAAAGAGAACTACTGAGCGGCGCCGGGGGCCCGGGACAGAAACGAATGGGCGGCCTGAAGTGCGGTGGGGAGGCCAGACCGGAAGCTGGGGCACGATGAGAATGGAGGGGCATCCCAAGAACACGCGAGGCCCAGGGGTGGATCTCGGCCCCCGAAGCCAAGTAAGTGAAGTGAGCGTGGCTAGGGCCGCGCGGGTGGGCGAGCGCCGCAGGACCAGGCCAGGCCGACGCCGCGCGGGCCGTTACCTCCTGCACGCCGCCCTCGTGCTGCTGCGCCATGGCCAGCAACATGCCGTCGAACCGCTCCTCCTCCTGTTCTCCGCCCATCGCGCCTGCCCCTAGCCACGCTCCGAGATCCCAGCTCTTCACTCGCGTCCCGCGCTCTCCCTGCTCCTTCGGTTCGCGTCCGGCCCAACGGCTCCAGTCGTCCGCCTTCCGCAGCGGAGCCGGAAACACGCACGCGCCGCACCGTCCAGGCCCGCCTTCTCGCCCTCTCTTCCCGCCTCCCTCCCGGTCCGCGACCATTGACCGCGCGACAAACAGCCCGCTTCGCCGACCATTGGTCAACTCGCTGAGCCAATTGACGAGCGCGTCCAAGAGGCGGTGGGCGGAGCCGAGGGTCCCGGAGTTTGGCGTGTGTTGCTATGGTCACCGGATGCTTTGGAGCCTTCCAGAAAACCCTGAGCTACGGTCTGGCGGGGTTGGTAATTAAAAAGGGACAAACGGCGCCTCCGCCTCGAGAGTGACTTTCAGCTTGTAGAACGGTGGAGCTAAAGATGTCCTTAGTTATCTCCTCCAGTGCGTCCATGAGGAAATGGAGGCCCCGAAAGAAGAAGGGTCTTGCCCAAAGGACAGCCTGCTTCCGTCATCATCATACTCGCCAGGACCAGCTTCTTGGAATTACAAACTGTGCAGTCGCGCGGCCCTCGGTCTGGGAAGTGCACCGTGCTTAGTTTTAATGTTCTTTTGATGCAGTACTGAAAATCTTAATTTTTGAACAAGAGACGACACGTTTTACACTGGGCTCTGCAAATTATGTAATGGTTGCTGTATTCGACCTTCACTCCTGTTAAAGTGGGGAACATGTCCCAGCCATCTAAGGCCAGCCCCTCCACTTTTGCAGTGAATTTCATCATCTTAGTCTTTTCGGGGATTCTACCCTAGTTATTACACTTTTTTTTTTAAAATCTCTTGCATCACAAATTTCTTCTAGATCATTCCCTTCAACTTACAAACATGCTCTAATGTCACTTATTTTTTTACTATTCTGTGACCCCCTTTTCTCCTACCACCCCAATTTTCAGTTCTCATTTTCAACAAAAGTTGAAAAGATTGCTATACTTGTCTCTTCCCTTTGTTATCTTCCATCGTTCCTCAATTTATTCTAATTAGTCTTTTCTTAAAATACTCTAGCCAAGGGTACAATGACCTTGTGTTGCCAAAGCCCATGGACCACTCTTATCTTCCTCAACTTCTCAACTGTATTTGACAGAGTTTGCCCCTTCTTCTAGAAACACTTTTATTGGGGCACCTGGGTGGCTCAGTTGGTTAAGCGTCTGGCTTGGGCTCAGGTCATGATCCCAGGGTCCTGGGATTGAGCCCCTGCGTCAGGCTCTCTGCTCAGCGGGAAACTTGCTTCTCCCTCCCCCTCTGCCTGGTTCTCCCCCTCCCTCTCCCTCTGCCCGCTGCTGCCCCTGCTTGTGAGCTCTCTCTCTCTCTCTCTGTGTCAAATAAACAAAATCTTGGGAAAAAAGAAACACTTTTTTTTCCCTTTAGGCTTCTGATACGGATGGAATTGTGTTCCCAGAAATTCATATGAAGCCCCCAGTGTGACTTTATGCAGAAAGGTCCATTTAAAGAGGTAATTAAAGTTGAATGAATTCATAAGGGTGAGGCCCTAATCCTATCTGAAAGAGTGTCCTTACAAGAAGAGGAAGAGATTCCCAGGAAATCATGGGTACACAGAGGAAAGGCCATGGGCGGCCCCCTTCTGCAAGCCAAAGAGAGGCTGCAGGACAAAGCAAATACCTTGATCTTGGACTTCTAGCCTCCTGAACGGAGAAAATAACGTTTCTGTTGTTTAAGTCACACAGTCTGTGGTATTTTGTGATGGCAGCCCTAGCAAACTAACAGAGCTTCTGTGTCACCACACTGACCTGGTTTTCTTCCCACTGCGCTTTCTCAGTGTCCTCTTCTACCTAGACTACTAAATGTTTGTGGCCCTGTCCTTGGCTCTACCCTCTTCCCTCTCTACACTTTCTCCTTAGGTGATCTCATGATATCTCTGGCCCAGACCTTGCCTGAGCTCCTGGGTCTTCCATCTACCTGCTGGACAACTCCACTTGATGACTGATAGATATCTCAAAATTCACATGGCTTTGGGAAGATGAAAAAGTTCTGGAGATGGATGGGGGTGATGGTTGCACAACAATGTGAATGTATTCAATGCCACTGAACTGTATACTTAAACATAGTTAAAATGATAAATTTAGGGGCGCCTGGGTGGCACAGCGGTTGGGCATCTGCCTTCGGCTCAGGGCGTGATCCCGGCGTTGTGGGATCGAGCCCCACGTCAGGCTCCTCAGCTATGAGCCTGCTTCTTCCTCTCCCACTCCCCCTGCTTGTGTTCCCTCTCTCGCTGGCTGTCTCTATCTCTGTCTAATAAATAAATAAAAAATCTTAAAAAAAAATGATAAATTTAATGTCATGTATATTTTACTACAATAAAAAATGTATAATTTTATGAGACGATTTGAAATTTGAACTCTGACTAGATATTTGATTATATTGAAGAATTACTGTTTCAAAAAAAAAAAAAACATGGCCAACATCGATATTCCCCCCCACACACAAATTAATTCCTCCCAAAGTCTTCCCCACTGAGTCAAATGGCCTCTTCTAGCACCAATTCGCCAAAGTCCAAAGCTCCACTCATCCACCTGTTTGCACAGGCCAGAATCTAGTCTCATCTAATCCACTGGTAGTCTTGTCAGCTCTTCCTCCAAACTATATCCTCTGTCCCCTTCTCACCTTGCTGTGTGGAGCAAGGTGCTATTGTTACTCTAGTCCAAACCAGCATCATCTCTCACATCCTAGCTTGTCTCCTTTCCTCCTCTCTTGTCCCTTTCCGGTCCATCCTCCATCCAGCAGCCAGAGCAATTCTTCTAAAAGACAAGCCAGACCTTGTTACTGTTTTGCTTAAAATTAGCTCTTATGGATTGCAACTGCATTCAGGATAAATTCCAAACTCCCAACCATGGCCTCTGAGGAGTGACACCATCATGGCCCTGCCCGCCTCTCCAGATGTCTTTCGTCCCAGGTTCCCCTTCACTCATGAGCCTCCCTCATTGGCTTCTTTCACATCCTCAAATGCTCTGTCCTAGTTCTGAGGCCTTTGCCAGTCAACTCTCTCTATCCATCAGGTCTCAACCGAAATGCCACTTCTTCTGTGAGGCCTTTACTAACCCTGATATACAGATTAAGTCTCTACTTCCATGATTCCTGCTTTCGAAGTACCTTGTGCTCATCCTCAGTAATTACTGACCACATTGAAACATACGATTAAGAAATTTTGGTTCATCTCCTATTGCTGAAATATAAACTTCATGAAACATAGCACCTGCTTGATTCATCTGAGTATTCAGCTCAGAACTTCAAACATTGTAGAGCCTCCGTAGATATTTAGGGACTAAATAAGTGGTCTTTGCCTGCTACCATTGAATCTCATTATAAAATTTATCAATAAATACTGGTAAAAATCGGGGTGCCTGGGTGGCTCAGTCTTCTGCTCAGGTCATGCTGGGATCAAGCTCAGTGGGGAGCCTGCTTCTCCCTCTCCCACTCCCCCTCTCTCATTGTCTCTGTCAAATAAATAAAATCTTTTAAAAAAAACTGGTAAAAATTATTGACTTTAAGTGCCCAGTGCTGTACTGAACACTGGATAAACATTATTTGACTTAACGCCCTATGTTAGTGTCCCCATTTGGGGGATGAGAAAACAGAGACAGAGAAGTGAAGTCGTGTGCTCAAGGTCACACAGCTGAAAGAGTAGAGCCAGGGTTCAAACCCATGAAGCCAGACTCCAGAGTCCACACACATCTCCTGCTTCACCTCAGAGATCTGCCTCCCTGAATTAGCACTCCAGTTTTATGAATCATTCCCGGATGCTTGTTTGCTATGACTCCTCCCTGAGAAACCAAAACCTGATCTCGGACCCTGGTGAATTCATTGAGAGAATAAATGTTGCCTGGGAAGGCCTCTTGGTGACCGGTCAGCACCACCACTAACAGCACGTACGTGGGTGATCATACCGCCATGTGCTAAGCACTCTATGAGGGGTGTGGGCTGGGTGACCTGGGAAATCAGAAAGGGAGCAATTTAGTCTTTTTTTTTTTTTTAAGATTTTATTTATTTGACAGAGAGAGAGACAGCCAGCGAGAGAGGCAACACAAGCAGGGGGAGTGGGAGAGGAAGAAGTAGGCTCCCAGCAGAGCAGGGAGCCCGATGTGGGGCTCGATCCCAGGACCCTGGGATCAGGCCCTGAGCCAAAGGCAGACGCTTAACGACTGACCACCCAGGCGCCCCGCAATTTAGTCTTCTGAAGAGGTGGAGAGGGAAAGACGTGAAGCCTGTGCTAGAGAAATAACATTTGTTCTAAGACCATGAACGGAGATGGAAGCTGACTATGCAGACAGGGTAAGGGAAAGGTATTCCAGGCAGGAGGAATAGCATGGGCAAAAGCTCCAGGCACGAAGATAAGTGACATGTCCAGGGAATGAAAAGGCGCCTAGTGCTGCCTCTCTGACTCCCAGCTCTAGTCCTTAACCCAGGCCCTCTCTGTCCCAGGATCTGGTGGCTGCCGCCTCAATTGTCTGAGGGCTCTGTACACGACAGGAGTAAACAGGCGCATCCCGGCCACAGGCTTGCAAAGCGTTTTCACATGCTCCTCCTACGGGGTATGCTCAAACTTCACAGATGACACACAGCCCGGTGCCTTACACGTAGTAGGTGCTCAATGAGCGTCAGTTGTTATAATTCTTGGGATGATGATGATTGTCGTTCCTGCTTGGGTAGGAACACCTTCATCCCCTCATCGCTGGAGGATTAACTGGGATCACTGCAGTGAAAGCACTTTGTAAACTGCAGAGATCTGTACAAGGAGAGCATTGGCAGGGACTTTTCCTCCAGAAAGCCTTCCAAATTCAAGCTGCTCAGCCCAGCTGCCCCATTTTAGCATCCCTGTCCATTGTTGACGTAGGGGTCCCACATCCCCTGTTGGAACTACTGAAAGCAGGACTGTCTCTCCCTCCTCAGAACGGGGACTCCTCAGGGCTGGCCTGTGTCTCCCCAACAGGCTGAGACTTCCCCTCGAATGGGGACTCCTGAAGGTTGACTGGTGTCTCTGCCTTCAGACTGAAGAGTGGGCCTGGAAAGAGGGCAGCTGAAGGGCCGTCCCCCGCCCAGAGGCCTCCCACCTCCCTGAATGAATAGCCTGTCATGCCCCAAGCTGAGAGATCCCTGCTGAGGCTGTTCCTTGCCCTCCGGGACCTCCACGACTGACACCCTGGCCTTCAGGCCACACACAGGGCTCAGAAAACAGAGTTCTCCACGGTGCAAAAAACAAACAAACAAAAAAAACCCACAAGAAGAAACCTGGGGGTCCAGCTTTACCATGACACCCCCACCTCCGGCCAAGAGATCTCCTATCTTCTCTGGGTCTCCTCCTCCTCTAGAAAATGGGGGTGACAGCAACAACGACAATACTGACCACTGCCCTTCCTTTACAGAGCACTTGCTGTGTGCCAGGCTCTTTGTCTCTCGGTGTCCTGACAAACACCTAGGAAAGATGCTGTTAGAGGCAGAGTTTCTGTGAAGCTGATGACATTCAAACCTCCGGGCTCTTCACTTGCACATCCAAGGCCTTGAGAGCGGCCCAGCAATGTCTTCTTACACAGACAGACAGACAGGTAGAGATAGAGATCGATTTATTCTTATATATTATATGTAGTATATACATTCTTTTTAATTTGCAAAAATAAAAATTTAAAACTACAATTGCTTTAGACCACTCTTTCTTTCCACTCTATCCCACTTCCCAATATGAATGATTACCAAGATACCTGGAAGTACGTGGCTGGTGGAGGAGAAAGAAGGCTATGTAGGGGCGCCTGGGTGGCGCAGTCGTTAGGCGTCTGCCTTCGGCTCAGGGCGTGATCCCGGTGCTCTGGGATCGAGCCCTACATCGGGCTCCTCCGCTGGGAGGCTGCTTCTTCCTCTCCCACTCCCCCTGCTTGTGTTCCCTCTCTCGCTGGCTGTCTCTCTCTGTCAAATAAATAAATAAAATATTAAAAAAAAAAAAAAAGAAGGCTATATAAAGAGCAAGAAGCAAATCTGTGCAAAATTCTTTCAGTCATCACTGAATTGTCTGTCATTTCATAGTGACACCAACTCAAAAAGGAAGTTCTCTCCTATAAGGAATATGCAGCATGCGCAAGTATAAATACTCCATGCATATCTTTCTTTTTTGATAGTAATTACACAAAGTAGAATTTATCAAAATTCCTACTACACACCTATAAGCACTATCACAATTATCAGAAATATCTATGTGTGGAGTGGCATGCTTACATATCCTGGCTATAAAGAAGAAAACGTGTTTTTATTACTAAAAAAGAAAAAAAGAATAAAATATGCATTTTTAAAAAAAGATTTATTTATTTATTTATTCATTTATTTGCGAGAGAGAGAGAAAGAAAGAGAGAACATGCATGCGGGGAGAAGGGCAAGAGGGAGAGGGAGAGAGAATCCACAAGGAGCCTCCCCACTGAGCGTGGCGCCTGACACAGGGCTCAATCGCAGGATCCTGACATCACGACCTGAGCCGAAACCAAGAGTCAACCACTTAACCAACTGAGTCATCCAAGCGCCCCTAAAACATGCTTTTGATCAACCACGCAAGAGGAAAGACAGAATCATCTCTCCATTGTCATTGGAGAAATTTACTTTTAAAATTCATGGACAGTTCTACTTCTTCACCTTCCTTCTCTTCTTGAAAATTTCAGTCCTGAAACTATTGAGTAGAGCAGAACAGGAGGGAAGCATGTGACTGAGGGTGAGGGAGCCACAGTGGCCCAGACCAAAAGTCAGAGCCCCACCAGGGTGAGGAGGGCGTCCACATGGCATGGGGTCCAGTAAGGTGAAGAAGGTATCCCTGAGTGGGAGGGGGCATCCTGACAGGAGGTATCAGAGCCCAAGTGGAGTGAGGAGGGCGTTTCATAGGGGATGGGGTGGTGGCAAAGATGGGAGATTGGTTAGAAACAGGGGCTTGATCCAATAAGCAAATAAATGCAGAATAATGGAAGCCAGATTTCTCAGTGTTGAGGAAGGGAGGTACAAATATAGAAAGGGGGGACCAGAACAAACCCCATTACAGTGGATTAGAATTGCAGGTGATAGTCTGAACCCATGTTTTTTTTTTTTAAGATTTTTTATTTATTTATTTGATAGAGATAGACAGCCGGAGAGAGAGGGAACAGAAGCGGGGGGAGTGGGAGAGGAAGAAGCAGGTTCTCAGCAGAGGAGCCCGATGTGGGACTCGATCCCGCAACGCCGGGATCACACCCTGAGCCGAAGGCAGACGCCCAACGACTGCGCTACCCAGGCGCCCCCTGAGCCCATGTTTTTAAGTATGTATAAATAGATACAGAAATAAATGTAACTGGGGATGCCTGGGTGGCTCAGCTGGTTAAGCGTCTACCTTCGGCTCGGGTCACGAACCCAGGGTCCTGGGATTGAGCCCTGCATCGGGCTCCTTGCTCAGCAGGGATCTTGCTTCTCTGTCTGCCACTCCCCCTGCTTGTGCTCTCTCTCTTTCACACACAAATAAATAAATAAAATATTTTTAAAGAAGAAATAAATGGGGGCATCTGGGTGGCTCAGTCGTTAAGTGTCTGCCTTCGGCTCAGGGCCTGATCCCAGGGTCCTGGGATTGAGCCCCACATCGGGCTCCCTGCTCTGCTAGGAGCCTGCTTCTTCCTCCCCCACTCCCCCTGCTTGTGTTCCCCCTCTCGCTGGCTGTCTCTCTCTCTGTCAAATAAATTAATAAAATCTTTAAAAAAAAGAAGAAGAAGAAAGAAATGTAACTGTAAATGTGTGTGTGTGTGTGTGTGTGTGTGTGTGTACACGCCTTAGCTTGGAAGGGCCTGGGAACAGTGACACCCTCATAACAGTGAGTAGGTCTTGGTTTCTAATTATCATCCTGGCACCCAGATCATGGTTTTTAAATACTACACTCCACTGAAAGATTGAATCAGAGATTCTCGGAGTACTGACTGATTCCAGGGGCTTGAAAAGAGGTATCTTCTTATATCAGAAAACAAAAGATATTCAAAGAATGATGGGACATGTCAAAACGACAGACCCCAGCTTAAAGAAGATCCCATTGGGCTAATCTGTGACAATCTGAGCATTAACAAAAAATGACAGTAATAGATTACAAACTACTAAACAAAATAGGAGACCATGAATTCATAACTAAACACACACATACAGGGGCATCTGGGTGGCTCAGTTGGTTAAGCATCTGCCTTTGGCTCAGGTCGTGATCCTGGGGTCCCAGCATCCAGTCCCATGTCAGGCTCCCTGCTCAGCGAGGAGTCTGCTTCTCCCTCTTCCTCTGCTCCTCCTCCTGCTCGTACTCTCTTGCTCACTCGCTTTCTCAAACAAATAAATAAAATCTTTTAAAAAATAATAAGTAAATAAGTAATAAATACACACATACATACATTCAAACTAAGAGGAGGTATATCTATATAGTTTCAAAAAACCTCGTCATAAACTACCAATTCCTTAGAAAGGAAAAAGAGTAAGTAAGTGGAGAAGCCTGGCAGACACACCTTAATCAAGTGACCAAAGTGAAACATGGGACAGATGGAAATGTGTGCTACCTAATAAAAAGTATCAAGAAGAACACAACAGTGGGACACCTGGGTGGCTTATCGGTTGAGAGTCTGACTCTTGATTTCAGCTCAGGTCATGATCTCAGGGTCATGAGATTGAGCCCCACGTTGGGCTCCACACTCAGTGCAGAGTCAGCTTGTCCCTCTCCCTCTGCTCTCCCCCCGCCCCACTTGCTCTCTCTCTCTCTCTCAAATAAATAAAATCTTAAAATTTTATTTTTATTTTTTTTAAGATTTTTATTTATTTATTCGACAGAGATAGAGACAGCCAGCGAAAGAGGGAACACAAGCAGGGGGAGTGGGAGAGGAAGAAGCAGGCTCATAGCAGAGGAGCCTGATGTGGGGCTCGATCCCATAACGCCGGGATCACGCCCTGAGCCGAAGGCAGACGCTCAACCGCTATGCCACCCAGGCGCCCCTCAAAGAAATAAAATCTTTAAAAAAAAAATGGGGCACCTGGGTGGCTCTGTCGGTTAAGCCTCTGACTCTTGGTTTCAACTCGGGTCATGATCTCATGGGTCCTGAGATCAAGCCCCGTGGCAGGTTCCATGCTCAGCAGGGAGTCTGCTTAAAGATTTTTCACCCCCTGCCCCCTGCCCCCCCAAATAAATAAATCAATCTTAAAAAAAAAAACACACAACATCTTGTCTATGATATTCCTGTTGAAGATACATAATCTGAATCTAATCACAAGGAATTTAGGTAAATCTAAACTGAGAGCCTCACTACAAAATAACTACAACTCTTCAAAAGTGTCAAGGTCGTGAAAGGCAAAGAAAGATTGAGGGACTTTTCCCGAGTAAGACTAAAGAGACATGACAAAGAAATGTAGTGTGAGATTTCGGCCTGAGCTCTGTCGCTGCAACAGTTTCACTGTGAAACTTAAATGGGGTCTGAGAGTAGATGGTAAATGTTCCATGTTAATTTCCCGATTTTGATGGGTATATTGCGCTTATGTAGAGGGATGTCCTTGAACGCAGGAGTTACCCACTCAAGTATTTGAGAGCTGTGAGCAGCAGGTTGGCAATTTACTCTCGAACGATTCAAGTTAAAAAAAAGTTCCCTGTACTGTACTTGCAACCTTTCTGTGTTTGTAATGGTTTCAAAGTGAGTCTCCTGTCAAGAGGCAAAGAACGAGCAGCTAAAACACAGAGGCGAATATTGTCAGTAAATAATCAAAGTATTTTGTTTTTCACTCAGCTTATTTTAGTTTGTGATTGGTCATGATTTTTCTCATTTTATTTATTTTGAAGATTTTTTTATTTTTAAGTAATCTCTACACCCAACATGGGGCTCAAACTCACAACCCCTAGATCAAGAGTCAACACGCTGTACCAACTGAGCCAGCCAGGTGCTCCTGTTTTCTCATTTTAAATATTCACTTTCATACCTGATTTTCTATTCCAAAAGAGGGACCTCCAAATTGTATAAGCGTCAGGCCCCATAAAACCACTATCCACTATTGGCCTTTCTTCTACCCTTTAAAGATGAGGAAACTAGGGCACAGAAATATAAAGTGACTTGCCCAACCAATGTCACTAAGTGATGAAGCAGGATTTGAACCCAGGCAGTCTGACTCCAGAGTCTCCTTCGAGGGGACGCTGAGGACTCAGTGAGATAAATGGATGTGAGAGGAACTTTACAAATGGAAGGATTAAGATTATTCACAATCAAATGAAAGATGCACCCACACGTTTGTCTGCTGGGGCTTAGTTCCTTCGGCAGAGGAAAGGGAAGAGCAAAGTCCGCCTACCGTAGGCCAGAGATGGCTTGGAACTTCACATCCAGGACCTCACTTTGTTATTGTCCCAGATGAAGCTCCTGAGGCCCACAGGGGTCAGCCCAAGGTCACACACCTGGAAAATGATAGAGCCGGGAGCCAGTGCCAGGGATGGTGATGGCTGCCCAACAGTGTGCTAGCAGAAGGCTTGCCAAGCTGGGCTTGCCAAGGTCCATGGACATGACACAGCCGAGGACCTTCCCACCCTCTCTCACACCCCCTGCCCCGCCATCCTGAGCCAGATGCCCAGGACAGAACTGCCATGTGGCTGGCGGCAGCACAACGATTCTGCCCAGATCATAAGTAGGCAACGTCTGTAGACCAGGTAGCTACAAGGTGGGGCCCCAGGTGGCCACCGGCTCTGGAAAACTTAGGTCACAGAGCTTGGGCCACACCATTGGGCCAGTGGGTCCAGGGGAATAAGCAAGGACTTTAGAGTCAGACAGATCTGTCTCTTCTTAGTGGTGTGACCTTGGGCAAGTCCCTTCACCTCTTTGAGTTTCAAAAAGTAAGAATCTTGCCTCATGGGGAAGCTCTGGATATGAGAATGGAAAGTGCCTGGCACATAGTAGGTGCTCAATAAATAGCAGCTATACTTCGTGACCATTCTGCGGGGGCTTCTCAGCCGATACAGCCTTTCAGGAACTTTAGGAATCCAAGCTGAGAAGAGAGAGTTCTTAAGGACCTTATTTTTACAGGGCCCCCAAAATCGGAGTCAGGGGAGGGAGGCCTCCTAGCCTGCACAGTGTGCAAAGTCCTCCCAGCCCCCCAGGGTCCTGGCTCCCTTCCCCGCAGCCTGTTCCTTACCAACAACAGGAGCAAAGCCCCAAGGTTAGGCAAACAAGTCAGTGATAAGGCACTTCCAGGTTGGGCCTTGCATTCAAGGCTTGTCCAGCTCCGGGGCTGGCTTCCAGCTTAGTGAGAGTCCTGCAGGCACCAACAGGGACACCTGCAACGGCCACCTGCTGATTGTGCACCTGAGGCCTTGGTGCCCTGGTACAGCCTGGGTTAATGACCCTGTTTATCCACTTGAGTCATCCGATAAGGGGCAGCCGGGCCGGCAGGCAGGCAGCCCTGTGCCCTGCACAGGCTGCTTCATTGACTGAGGTGATATCGGGGCCACGTGGAACTCCCAAAGCCCCCTCCCCCCACCCCCCGACTTCCCCACNCCCCCCCACCCCCACCCACTGTCCCTCCCACTGGGTATATAAACAGCACCCAGGGGGCAGAGCAGAGGGCGGGAGGGCTGGGAGAAAGGAGGAGCAGATCCCCAACCATGAGCTCCAGCCAGCCAGGGACCTGCCCGTGTCAGGGTGCTGCAGGCCGCCCAGCCATTCTGTATGCACTTCTGAGCCCTAGCCTCAGGGCCAGGCCCTCTGTGCCCCCCGTTCGGAGTCACTGCCTGTGCAGACAGCACCGGCCTGTCCGGCTGTGTGCCCCGCATCGCACCTGCCGGGAAGCCTTGGATGTTCTGGCCAGGACAGTAGGCTTCCTCAGGAACCTGCCATCCTTCTGCCAGCTGCCTCCTCAGGATCAGCAGCGGCTGTTGCGGGGCTGCTGGGGTCCCCTCTTCCTGCTGGGGTTGGCCCAAGACGCTGTGACTTTCGAGGTGGCCGAGGCACCGGTTCCCAGCATACTCAAGAAGATCTTGCTGGAGGAGCCCAGGAGCAGAGCAGGCAGTGGCCAGCTGCCCGATCGGCCCCAGCCCTCACTGGCTGCGGTACAGTGGCTTCAGTGCTGCCTGGAGTCCTTCTGGAGCCTGAAGCTGGGCCCCAAGGAATATGCCTACCTGAAAGAGACCATCATCTTCAATCCTGGTGAGCTTCCAGACACTCCTGGCACCTTCTAAGGGCTTGACACCCATTATCTCTTTGGGTCCTCATTATCACTGAAAGTCACCTCACAAAAGAGGCTCAGAGATGTTAAGTGATTTGCTGAAGGTCACACAGCCTGGTAGGGGCAAAGCAGGGATGGGAATTTAGGTTTATTCACTCCAGAGACTGGTCCTTGCCACTCTGCCTAAGAAACTTGCCCTGACCCTGGGGAAGGTGGGCAGACGCTGTGCCTCAGTCACAGGTAAAACTCTGTGGGTTCAGAAAGACTCCATAGAGAAGAATGAAAATGTGAGATTAGAATTCCTCACCAAAAAGCCCTCATGGACTATATACATTAAAGTAATTAATTCTAGTGATAGTAACAAACGTTCATATTACATTTACCATATGTTAGGCCCGATTATAAGGGTTTTGCATATATTTGCTGATTTAAACTTCATAACATGCCTAGGAGATAGGTATTACTATCCCTATTTTACAGATGAGGAAACTGAGGCACGGATAGTAACTTATCTGAGGTCATGCAGCTAATAAGTGACAGCGTGGGATTCAAACCCAGGCAGCCTGGCTCTTAACCATAACTCTGGGCTGCCCCATAAATGGATGAATAAATAAAGTGATAAATAAACAAATGGAGGAGGTAGTAATGAGGCCTCAAAGGCCAACCCAGTGGCCTCAGGTC
The DNA here is from genome assembly GCF_002007445.2 of Ailuropoda melanoleuca. Classification (NCBI taxonomy): domain Eukaryota; kingdom Metazoa; phylum Chordata; class Mammalia; order Carnivora; family Ursidae; genus Ailuropoda; species Ailuropoda melanoleuca. Next base: position 6,464,170 of record NC_048219.1, on the reverse strand, counting down.
TTGGGCCAGTATCGGTGCCTGGGAGTGGGTACTCACCTGCCCTCTTCACCCTCTCTGCCCACAGACGTGCCAGGCCTCCACGCCTCCTCCCATATTGGACACCTGCAGCAAGAGGCTCGCCATGCGCTGTGTGAGGTCCTGGAGCCTGGGCGCCCCGCAGGCCAAGGCCGCGTGGCCCGTGTCCTCCTCACAGCTTCCACCCTCAAGTCCATCCCACCCAGCCTGCTTGGGGACCTCTTCTTCCGCCCTATTATTGGAGACATTGACATCGCTGGCCTCCTTGAGGACATGCTTTTGCTGAGCCAACCTGTTCCAGCCCAGGCAGAGATCAAGTGTAGGTTGGGCAGAGGCTGGCAGCACTGATTTGGCCCAGCGGTTCCCAGGGGTGACCCAGTGCTCCCAGAGGGGGAAGTCTGTACAGGCAGGACTCAGCTCCCCTGCAGCAAGCTGGTCATGGCCCAACAAGATGGGCTACGGGGCTACTCATTCACCACAGCCCCCCCCGCCCCGCCCTTGGCCTTTCTTGGTTTGACATGGTGCTCCATCTGTCTGGCCATCCCTTAGTGATCCTCAGAGCCTCTGGGCCAAGACTCCCAAACCCTCCTGAGATGGGGATGAAAGCTTAGATTGCTCACTGGGACAAGAGTCCTACTGACTTTGTACAGAACTGATTTAAGTTATTGGTTTTTGTAATAAAAGGCATGACACCCTTGGAGCCTGACCCTGTAAATTTGTACATGTGGAAAGGATGGTCCCACCTCCAGGGCCCACCCTACCCGTATCAGAAGGAGTTCGAGAGGAAGGAACCATAAGGAGTGCTGGAGCCAGGCCTCAGGGAACTGGGATATTAGTTTTTCAGGGTGGGATGATTATTTCATTTTGGGGGAGGAGATTTATTTTGCACAGGTGTGAATCCAGGGGATAGGCTCCATTCAGGTCTCCTGACTTCCTTGCCTTTATCTTTGGGGTTGGGGATATCTCTTCCCTATACCCAAGTCCCCCACTGACCCCTCCCTTGGCTTCTGACCCCTACAGGCTCTTTCTCACCTCAACGAGAGTCAGATCACAGCCAGTAAGGAATATGAAGCAGCCCATTCCCAAACTGAAACAGGCAAGGTCACTGGAATTTCTGCAGTTTGGGATCATTCACTTCCCCATTCCTGCAGGTGACAGAAGAGGACAGTCCACTGCTGTCCCAATGGGAGGAGCGAGGGCACCTAGGGCTGGCCTGGCGCAGCTGCGTGGAGGCCAAGGCCGGCTGAGATTTAGCTGCCACCCCAGCTGTTGAAGTCTGAGATTCTTCCGTGGAAGTTGATTCACAGCTACAGCCCTGAGCCCCTCCTGAATTCCCTTCCACGGCCCTTCTGTCCCAGCCCTTCTCTTGGAATCCATTATCCTTGGCCAGCAAAGAGAGAGGCTGAGCCTGGCATAGCCTCAGCCTCTAGGACTGCTCCATTCAGTGCGTGGCTTGTGTCTGCTACGATTGGTCAATGTCTGTGCCTCACTGTTGGTTAAAGATTTTGAATACCACCCAAGTTAGGGTGACTGACCTGCAGGCAGGAGGGAATGATAACAGCACACATGCCTATAGGACCCCCTTGCAGGCCTCCCCCTTTCTTTAGCGATAAGGCCCTGCCCTTACCAGTCCCACCCCCCTTTCCACCAGTTTGGATTCTCTTCATGGGGCCAAGTTAATTATTGCTTAATGAGAGGTCATTCACTCAGGGACAACAGTCAAAGAATTGTCATTCAGGCCTCTCCTGAAGGCCCCCAGGATAGGACCAGAGTTGAACTAGCCATATACCCACTATGGGCACCCAGTGCCAGCAGCAAGGGCACCCCTGTCCCTTACCCAACCACCCACTCACTATTCAGACACCCAGAGTGACAGAAACACACAGCTCACACCCCACAACAGAGACACAACTCAGAACTACAACTCTCTCTCTTACACACACACACACACACGCCTACGTGCTAAGACATACAAGTCAGACACACCTACACAGACCTATAAAACAGACCCACCATCCACCCACACCCAGCATGGAAACGCACAGTCAAGATAAATTCACTCGGTGACACACAGCAGACCCAAACACTTGACAGTAGACACATGCACCAGAGCCAGATGTTCACACGTCCATCCCTATGCCCAAGGGTGGGGCACACAATACAGAGACACCCTCACACTGGGGCATGTTCTCCTTTCTCTGTATGTCGCAAGAGAGGGAAAAGTGGCCCCAAAGTGCAGACCTATGTCTGCACATCTGTCGGTCTACCTGGAGCCTGCTAATCCAGGCTAACTGTTCTGTTTGGCATTTGGGGCCTCAGCTAACCCATCACCCTCTTTCCCCATGGTGACCCCAACGTCTACCCTTCTCTCAGACAGGCCCCCAAGCTACTCAACAGCTCCCCAAGCCAGGACCTAATCAAATTCCCAAATAGAAGCATCCTTTAGAGCACAGAGCAGGCCTTGCAATCCTCCACCAGAACTCCCAGACTCAGAGCTCAGGACCCCAGGCACCTCTCCCTGCCTGCCCTTCCCAGAACGTGGACACACATCCCCCATCTCACCATGCAGATGCAGGAGGGAACTCTTCCAAAAGCAGATGCCTTGTCTCTCCAGAGGAGCCAAATCCAGAGGATTCGGGGATCTCAGGTCATTCTATCTTTTATGTTCCGTCACTAAGTGCCCCCGTTAGTTTACTGTTGCACCCCTCTGGACCTGCAGGCTGAATCCTCCTGCCCCTCACCCCTTCCCTCCTCCAACCTTGAACGGGCACTAGAAAGTCCTCCTCTCCACTACCCACCCAGCCTTTCCCGTCAACTTATCCATCATCCAAATAGCTTCCCTGATTAGCACTACTTTGCTTCTTTGCAAACTTCTTCCCTGTCCCCTCCACATGGTTGGGGAGCTCCACTTCTGTTTTTCATCTGTATCTCCTGTCATTCCCTGTGCCCTATCCAAACCTTCTGCAAGGAAGATCAAGACCAATCTAGCCAAACCAAAGAGAGAATTATAATACAGTAAGAGCAACTAATGCTTTCTCTATGAGACAAGGGTGGGGGACTGTGTCTCCATTATCAGCAGCTTAGAAGTGGGAATTGTGCCTCATCAACCAGAGAGGGTAGAGGAGGAAACAGGCTCAGACAGGGTATGCAACTTACTCAATGTCTGGACTGATCACTATCTGTGCTAAGATTTGAACTCAGGCCTGTGTGACTGTGGAGGCCAGGCTCCCCAGCACAGGCTGGCATGAGTCATGGCCAGGATCAGGCTGTCTGGAGCCAGCTCAGCCACTGTTTACTGACCATCTACCCTCTCAGCCACGATCCCTGTCCTCAGGCCCAGCCAGGGATGACTCACTAGGAATCAGGAGAGGGCTCAGCCTTGGGTATCATTTTATTATCACCATTATCTCTACCTTCATTAGCCGAATCATTGACTGCTTAATAAGCAGTCAGGCACTGTGCCTTGGCCGACACACCCTGCCTTTGGGTATCCTAGAACCTATGATGCAAGCAAAAAGCCAACACCCACCATCCATCCACCCATTCGTGCCATCATTCAACATCTCTTGATGACCACTTGTACCAGACCCTGTGCTAGATGCTAAGGGACACGAAATTCATAAAGTATAGCTCCTGCCTTCACTGAACATCCTGTGGCAGAGAGAGACACAGAAGTAACTGCAGCCCAGAGCGATCTGAACTGTGATAGAGGGATGTTCGGAGAGCAGCAGGAGCTCAGAAGAGGGAGTGATTAAATCTGTCTGGAGGTGGGAAGAATGCTTCAGCCCCGTGTGACTGCTCTGAGCTAAAGGGAATGAATAGGGGTTTGCCAGGCAACCAAGGGATGGGCATTGCAGATAGAGGGAATGGGAGGTGCAAAAACACCGAAGTGCGAGAGCAAGGGTGTTCAGCCTACTGCAAATGCTCTGGGGCAACTTGGGCCCAGGGCAGCAAAAGATGGCCTGGGAAGGTGGACAGGGGCCATGTCCCAGAACAAGGCAGCAGAGAAAGGCAATCCCAGTGAAACCACTGGAGGCAACAAGGCTAAGGTCTCAGGGAAATCAAGGTTAACAAGGGGAATCACTCACTCCTGCTGGGTCATTCCGGGTGGCTACTACACAATAGCCAGCTAACATTTATTGAGAGCTGTGCTCTAAGCATGTTACGTTACTTCCGTTATTTAATTCTCACAATAACTGTACTGGAATTACCATCCTTACCTCCATTTTATAAATGAGGAAACTGAGGCACAGAGAGGTTAAGTGACTCCCTCAAAGTCACACGACTAGTCAATAAGTAGTAGAATCAGTGTTTGAACTCAGGTGGTCTAAATTTAGGGCCTACGCTCTTCAGCACTATGCTGTCTTGTGTCTGTAAAGGCCGGGGACGATCAGCTGGAGAATACGCAACAGTATCTGGACCCCTTCCCTTCCCCTCCACACTACAAGGTGGAACGAGAGGGAAAATGTAGTCTTGGTTACTTTTAAGTTTTTGATGAGAAATCTGACCTGTGTGTTCCCCCAGGGAAGTGGCCCTACTTTCCCTGAAGACAGTCCCCAACCATACCCAATGGCACATCCCCACATTAGTGCCAGGAATAGTCATTCAATCAGTGGCGGTTTACTGAGTCTATCTACTACATATCAAGCATCATGCAGGGTTCTGGAAACTTAGGCCCACAAATGGCAATTGCATGGAACCCTAAGTGCATAACTTCTTGGGTCAGCTAACAGCTTTTCCAGAGCACACATCTTGTGTGCTGTAAAGCACTTATTTTCCTATTTTCAGATTTTTCAAAATAGAGTTTTAATTCAATCTTTTCTGTATAATGTACAGAAAAGTACACAAATCATACATGCACAGTTTGATGAGTTATCACAAAATGAACACCTCACTGTAACCACCACCCAGCTCAAGAAATAGAGCTTTAACAATATCCCAGAAACCCTCCCCATCACCACACTCTCTTTCCTCCTTAAATGGCTTCACTATCCCTGATTTCCAACATAAGTGAGACTATTTGTCTTAAACTTTATATAAATGGAATCATACAGCATGTATTCTTTTGTGTTTGTCTTTCACTTAATGTTATGTCAGATTCATTCTGACCCATTCATTTTCATTGTTGTAAAGCATCCCATTACACTGATGATGACCATTTGGTTCATCAAATAACATTGCTAGGATTATTCCTGAACACCTTTTGGTGCACAGATGTTTGCAGATACATTGTTATATAACAAGAACGGAAATTACCAAGTCATAGAAGGTATGCTCAACTTAAGTAGATCTTGCCAAATTTTCCAAAGTGGTTGTACCAATTTTCACTTCCATCAGCAGATTTTAAAATCCAGGTATGTATAACGATCCTATCTGCAAATACCCAGACTTTCATCAGAACTGTTTTTATTTTTTCTTTCTCAAATAGGTGTATATAAGTGATCAACGCCAAGTAAACACTTGCTTCATTGCTTTTTGAAATGAGTTATTTTCCTTTTTAAGATGTTTCATTAAAATTGAGTAAGACAAAATAACATTTATTTACATTAAAGTGTAAAGAACAGTACAATGAACCCTCACCACATCCCATCAACTTAGAAATCCCTTTCTCAATCTATCACCTCCCCTCAAACCCTGAATCTGGGGTTAAACATTTCCTTACTTTTCTTTATGATTTCAATGCATACTTACTTATGTATCCCTAAGAAATATTTTTGTTTGTATTTTTGAACTTTTTATATAAATCATTGTTTTCTGACTTATTTCCGCTCAACATCATATACCTGCTTAATAGTATTAAATGCCAATTTTTTGCTCTTGCAAACACTGCAGCTATGAATATTCATGTATATTGTCAAATAAAAAACAAATCTGGACTCAGTAAAGAGAGACTTCATTTTAAATGATTATTGCAAGAGAGGAAAGGAACTATTCCAAGGGAGAAAGAAGCTATTGCAATGGGACCATGAGATCTACCCGAACCTTCAAGGGTTAGGCAAAAGGAGTCCATCATTCACAGGGAAGAGTAAACAAGGCTAGAAAGAACTGAGTGGAATGACCAGGAGTGGCATGATGGGACAGTAGATCAGAAAATGTTTTACCCTGAAGCCAGCCTATTCTCAGGAGGTGTTGTGTGCTGGCTCAAACTTGGGGGGTGGGTGGGGGGAGGCAAAGTTCAGGGACTTGGGGGAAGGAGAGAAGCTTAACCAAAGTTTGGTTAACAAGCATTTTGCTCTGATTGATCAGTGAGGACAAGCAGTTCATCTAAGCGCTTACAAGGCAAAGATTGGAATTTGGAGCCTGTTGCTAGCCTTGACATAGGTAAACAAGGGGGCACCCATGAGTTTTATCTAAGTCATATAAGGAAGCGTGTTTCTTTGCAGTAAGCTGTGTTCCAGAACACAAGAGGGTGGGATGGGGTTTCTTATCCTTCGCTCTTTTCCAGGATCACAGGGCTGGGTGAAGTTTAACACTGTCATTACAGGGACATATGGAAGAATTTCTTTTAAGCATATATAGCCGTGGAATTGCTGGGTCAAAGGATATGGGTAGCTTCGCTTCTACTGGATAATACGAAATTGTTTTCCAGAGTGGTTGTACTAGTTTACACTCCACAACAGTGAGTGAGAGATCCAGTTGTTCTAACTGGCACTGACACTTGAGGATTTAAAAATGTTCGCCAGTCTCATAGATGTTAAGTGCGTCTCACTGCATTTCCTTGATTATCAATGAGATTGAGGCTCTTTCATTGTTAATTCGATGTTTCTTTTCCGTGAAGTGTCTTCAGTCCACTTTTCAACTGGATTATCTTTTTCCTTAGAGATTTGTGGGAGGGCATGAATATGCTTTGGAAGAGTAAGTGGATGCACAACTGAAAAGGCTCTGAATGGAGAAAGCTGAGATTAGGCGTGGGAAATCCCCAACAACTAAAAATCTTTAAAACTGCCCCTCCCGCAGGCTTCTAATTTTATCATCACTAAAGTCTTATGAAAGACATCTGTAAACCCATTTCACAGGTGAGTGTTCTCGTCATCGTCTGCTTCTCTCTGCGTGAGAGAGACCCGAGCAACTTACCCCAGACCTTCTCAGCTCCTCAACCACAACCCCGTCAGCTAAACGCCGCTTACTCCACAGGGCAGAGCAGAGATCTCGGCGCCGTTTGCTATATTCTCGCGAGAGTTGGTTCTTCGCCGATCATGTGACAATCCAAGATGGCGGTGCCCAGCGAGGTGGAGGAGGAGGCGACAGTCTACTTAATAGTGAGCGGTATCCCCGCGGGTTTGCGCTCGGCCCAGCTCCGGAGCTACTTTAGCCAGTTCCGGGAACAGCGCGGCTACGGCTTCCTGTGTTTCCACTACCGGCATCGGCCTGAGCGGGCTCCTTCCCAGGCTGCTCCCGACTCTGCCCTAACTCCTGTGGGCCAGGTCCTCGCCCAGACTTCTGTCACCGATGCCCACACTCTCTCCACTCCAGACTCTGCTCCCGCCCAGACCCGCACCTGCTGCTGCGTCATCTCGGTACGGGGGGCAGCTCAAGCTCAGCAGCTTCTTCGCATGTACTCGGGCCGCCGGTGGCTGGATTCTCAGGGGACTTGGTTGCCCGGTCGTTGTTTCATCCGCAGACTACGGCTTCCTACTGAGGCATCAGGTACAGTTGGGAAAGATAATAGACTGAGCCTACCGGCCTTGAAACAGAGACACCTTTCCTGAAAGATGACGGGGATAAGTCAGGTCTCTGCTTATGAGACTCTTTAAGAGTTTAGTTCAATTCTGGACAGAGCTTTAGGCTCAACTGCATGTTAGTCTAACTTAGAGGAGAAAGAACGGAAAGAGGCCTAATGGGATGATCCTTCATTTTTCAATTTATTAGATTCCTTCTGAGACCCTTTTCTCTATCTGAGAGGTTGATATTCCACTGACACGGAAGGAAAAGAAGGAAATGAGGTTTCTCATCCTCTTATTGTCTGTATTGCATTCTTCGTTGCTTCCTATCCAGCCCTGTCTTGGCAAGATGCAAATGAAAAGACAACCTCTTTTCTCTGGACAGCTCCCATTTTCATGGGAAATCACTTTGATGGGGGAACAGGAAACACTGCAGAGTCCTCTAATTCATTCAACAAATCAACCTTATATGCTACACTTAGTGTGACTCTAGCAGCTGCTCAGAGAAAAGTTAGACACAGTCTGTGCTCAGGATTCAGAGAGGAAGACAGATTTGTAAAAAGGTAATTGTCACAGAGATGCCTTTTAATTGTTAACATTTACTGAGCACTTCCTGTGTACTTACTAGGCACTGTTCTAAGCCTTTCATTTTCTTTTTTTTTTTTTTTAAAGATTTTATTTATTTATTTGACAGAGATAGAGACAGCCAGCGAGAGAGGGAACACAAGCAGGGGGAGTGGGAGAGGAAGAAGCAGGCTTATCGCGGAGAAGCCTGATGTGGGGCTCGATCCCATAACGCCGGGATCACGCCCTGAGCCGAAGGCAGACGCTTAACCGCTGTGCCACCCAGGCGCCCCTAAGCCTTTCATTTTCTTACTGACTCCTTGCAACAATCCTTTACAGTAGGAGCTATTGTTACCCATTTTATAGGTGAGGATACTGAGGGATACAGAAGTTATGTCACCTGCCTAAGATTACAGAGCTAAGAAGTGGCAGGGTCACAGTACAAACCCAGGCATATTGCCCCAGAGCCTATGCTTTTTATCACCAAGTGTTGTAAGATGACAGGGGAGGGAGACACTGATTTCCCAGAGGGATCAGGAAATGTGGCTTTTCATCTGGATCTGAAAGAGAAACAGGAGTTTGTAGGAAGGAATGGTGTTCAAAGTAAATGGCATTTGCAGACACAGACAGATGTGAAAGTCCATGGAACTTTCAGGGCATGTTAAATTGTTTGGTGTGGTTGAAGCACATGGTATGAGGATGTGCAGGGAGTGGGGGTTGGTGGCAGTTGAGAATCAAAAAGTCAGCAGGAACCAGATCTGAAAGAAACTCATGTGCTCAGCCGAGGTGATGAGAAATGGCATGAAATTATTAGGTGGTTCTGGTCAGGGAATGGAGGAAGTTACTCTGGAGAAGTTTGAAAGGGAGAAACAGCATTAGGCTAAAAGATTTGAACCGATTTCTGGCTCAAGTGTTGCTGGAGGCTTCTAGGTTTCAAGAGCCATTCTTTCCTCTGCTTTCCAAGGTTTGGGCTCTTTTCCTTTCAAAACCCGGAAGGAGCTGCAGAGTCGGAAAGCTGAGAGTGAAGCCTTCACTCTGGCCGATCTGAGGCAACTGCCAGAGCTGAACCCACCAGTGCTGATGCCCAACGGGAACGTAGGGACTCCTCTGCGGGTCTTTTTGGAGTTGATCCGGGCCTGCCGCCTACCCCCTCGGATCATCACCCAGCTGCAGCTCCAGTTCCCCAAGACAGGTTCTTCCCGGCGCTATGGCAATGTACCGTTCAAGTACGAGGACTCAGAGACTGTGGAGCAGGAAGAGCTTGTGTATACGGCTGAAGGCGAAGAAATACCCCAAGGAATCTGCCCAGCAGACACACCAGCCGGTTCCTGTGCAGAGCCGGAGGAGGCAGGGGTAAAGGAGGAGGAAGAGTCACACTCAGATGATGTGAGTACGGTGAGCTACCCTGCCTTAGCTGGCAGCTTAGAGAGGCTAAAGCATTAATACTATCACTCTTCAGTTGTATATTACAGTAGTTCTAAATGTGTGGGCTTCTCAGGCCGGTTCCGAAGAGTTAGAACTCCCTAACATTGCATATAAAACTGCATTTGCATGTGCAAATATGCACTTCTTTGAGGAGAGGGGCCAGAGTTTTTATCAGAAGATTCTCAGAGGGGTCTTCTTTGCATTCTCTTAGAAGGAATGTGAGGAGGGTCCTTTTCATAGACGAAAATATACCGTCCAAGCGATAAAAATCATGTCAGGAAGTAGAGGTAGAGCCGGGATGGGAACTGGGTCCCCTTTGCTGCTTGTCTAACCTGCGTGTGCTTTCATTATGTGGCTGAGAAGTCACCTCTACTTCTCTGGCCTTGAGTTTGTGGCTTAGACAATAGCCTCCACTCTAATTTTATCAATGCAATAGACATTTCTTCTAGCTCTTTCTCCAAATTCGGTTGTTCGTCCATAAAATCAGGAAAGATGTGATTTTTGGGGAAACTTTTCTGTGTGTGCATACTCTGGGTAAAAAATAATTCATCTGCGTCTTCCAAGTTGCCAGCCCAGAGTTGCTAACATCTGTACCACAGCCTTAGTACAGTACCGTCTGGACTGTTCCCTAGCACCTGTTCTGCAGCAGTGATTCCTGAGGCCTCTTGGGAGTTTAACTAGGAAGGGACCCCCAAGATTTCAACCCAGGAGTCATCCTATCATTCTGCAAGTCTAGACAAGCAGTTGTACACACGGGCTAGTGCAGGAATCCAGAGACATTCCAAGATCCATTTCCTGCCTGGAAAGAGCCTTAACTCTCCCTGAAGAGAGAGAAGCAGCATCTGGAAAGGCCATGTAGTCTGGCAGCCTGGGTTTGAACGCTGGCTCGGCCACTCTCTTGGTGTACTGTCGTGGGCAAATCACTTTACTCCTCTGAACCCAGGTCTCCTCGTTTGTAGAACGGGAATGATGATACTTACCTCACAGCGTTGTGGGGGTGATCAAAGGAGCTAAGTTATGAGAAGGGGCTGACACATAGCAGACAATAGATATTAGTTGTTATCCCCTCTTTCTTTATGATGTAACGTATAGAGGCCTAAACAATGCGTACTGATTACCTCCAAACTGAGGAGTTTGGAGACCAGCGAGAGTGCTGTGGGCCTCCATGTGGGGGCTTCGTGTAGGACGGTAGAACTTGAGGGACGAGGATTTACCAGGGGAAGAAGAGAAAGTGGTGGGAGAGGAGGGCAGATATTTCCAGCAGGGGGAACAACATGGCCAAAAGCATAGAGGTTAAGAGGAGTGGGGCTTCGGGGAAGGCGTCAGGTATGTTGAGACACGAGGGATGGAGAGATGTGTTGGGCAAGGCCTCAAGGGCCAAATACGGGCTGCTTCTAAGAGAAATTTGGAAGAATGGAGCTGAGGGCCTGTCTCACCGGCTTCCCAGGCCTTGAGCTGCCCTCCTTGCAGGCATGAGGTCAGGAGGCTAGACGGGCAGATCACCTCTCCCCACCTTCTCCAAGGATGACGACCGGGGTGAGGAGTGGGAGCGTCATGAAGCACTGCATGAGGATGTGACCGGGCAGGAGCGTACCACCGAGCGGCTCTTTGAGGAGGAGATCGAGCTCAAGTGGGAGAAGGGCGGCTCCGGCCTGGTGTTCTACACGGACGCCCAGTTCTGGCAGGAGGAAGAAGGAGGTAATGCTGGCACCCAGGCCAGGTTAGGAGTGATCCCTGGTGCATTCGGGCAGGGTTCTCCATTCCACATGGTGGGTTCTGTGGCAGTGAAGCCAAATAAAGGGCTAGGGAAGAGGCTTACCTTGATTGTGTGAGAGACCAGTCATCCTTTTTAGGGGTGGGGGATCAGTGGAGTGGAGAAAAAATGACCCCCCGCCCTTGTAAATTCTGAAGACCCCCCCCAGAGGAAAGATTTAAAAATATAATGAAAAGCCCCAAGTTCTAGAACATAGGTGTAAGTTTAGATTTAACTCTCAACAGAACTGTGAGTCCTTCTCTTAACTGTGTTTGATTCTTTTTATCTGCAGACTTTGATGAACAGACAGCCGATGACTGGGACGTGGACATGAGTGTGTACTACGATGCAGGTACTGGGCCAGGGGTTGCAGTACGGGGAGGGGGGACTGGTGCCTTGGCCTTGCAGTGACACTTTACTAGGCCTGCTTAGCTGAGGCTGAGATGGGACCAGTTCCCTTGGGTAGCCCACTGAGAGGGTTCCTCTCTTCAAACATTTCCAGTTGTGTGCATTAAGTCTTGGTTATGGGCAGAGCCTTTTTCCTTTGTGTGTGTGTGTGTGTGTGTGTGTGTGTCCAGCCTCAGGGGGCTCTGGTTCTGATGGGCAGGCCCTGGTAGAATGGGAGGGTCAGGAGCTCAGGCTCTGGTTAAGAGTTTAGATTCTGGAGTAAAAAATGACCCGATGGGGGGTGTTGTGGGGGTGGGAGGGGAAGACCTGGGTTCTAATTCCACTTATCTTTTGGTTTTATAACTTTTCTGTACCAGTTTCCTCATCTGTAAGATGGGAAAGCCAGGGTTCCTACTCTTGGTGAGCTCCCAGTCTAATGAGAGAAATAATAATAAAGTAATAAAACACCAGGGGCTCCTGGGTGGCTCGCTCATTTGAGCATCTGCCCTCAGCTCAGGTCATGATCCTGGCGGGGGTCCTGGGATCCAGCCCTGAGTTGTGGGGGGGAGGGGGTCCTGCTCAGCAGGGAGTCTTTTTGTCCCTCTTCCTCTACCCCTCCTCCCTGCTCATGCTCTCTCTCTTAAATAATTTTTTTAAGTAATAAAACACCCTAAAGATGAATATGTAAATCTTGTGAGGAGGTCCTAGAAACCCGATTTTTTTCCCTTCTGCTGAGAGCAACCCTTCTACAAACTGAGCTCTGCTTCCTCAGATGGTGGAGACAAGGATGCCCGAGACTCTGTCCAAATGCGTCTGGAACGGAGACTCCGTGATGGCCAGGAGGACGGTTCTGTGATCAAAAGCCAAGTGGGCACCTTTGAGCGCCACACCAAGGTGAGCACTGTGCCTAGCCCATTGACCCCTCTCTTTTCCTTCTTTATCCCCATTTCTCCTTCCCCCCACCCCCACAAGGAGCCCCATACTCGAGTCTTCTCTCTTCCCCGCACAGGGCATTGGACGGAAGGTGATGGAGCGGCAGGGCTGGGCTGAGGGCCAGGGTCTGGGCAGCCAGTGTTCAGGGGTGCCTGAGGCCCTGGATAGTGATGGCCAGCACCCTAGATGCAAGCGTGGATTGGGGTGAGTATGACCAAGGGACTTCTCTGGTACCCTGGTTTCCCCCTTTCCTCTGGTTTTGGGATGGGTGCTGGAGACTCCCAAGGGATGAACTTCAAAGCAGAATTAGAAGGAAAACTTTTTTTTTTTAGACCAAGTCTTAAGGCTTGACAGGATCAGTAATGTCCTGGGGGAGTCATACCCCCTGATCTGAGGAGTTTGGACTTTATGATTGCCATTAGGGAGTGCTTATAAGTCACAGAATGGTACTATTTAAAATGAAAGCAGTATGTGAGACCCCAGGTTGCTTGGCACTGTCAGTGAATAAAGAGAATGAAGAGCAAAGATCCAGATTTAAAGGTTCTGTCTTTGGGACAAACCAGACGTGGAAGAGCTGCTTCTCTGTCCTTTCCCAACCTATTAAGAGTTTGAGAGCAGTCCTCTCACTGTGAGCCCTTTTTAATGCAGGTACCATGGTGAGAAGCTACAGCCATTTGGGCAACTGAAGAGGCCCCGGGGAACTGGCTTAGGGCTCATCTCCACCATCTATGATGAGCCCCTACCTCAAGACCAGGGGGAGTCGCTGCTCCGACGCCAGCCACCCACCAGCATGAAGTTTCGACCAGACGTGGCCTTCGTGAGGAGTTCCAGCAGTGCCTTGGACAGCCCCTCAGAGCCTGAGTGACAGTTTTGGGGCCTTCTGTAGTATCACTCATAACTGCACAGTGGCAGCCCTCTGCCTTGGCCTTACCTCCCACCACAACCTAACGAACTCTGGGAGCAGCATCTGTGCAGCTTGTCCGGGGTGCTCTGTTCTGAATTTGCCTTCTGGCTCTCTACCTCAAGGGCATTTTTCCCAAAAGCCCCCTATTCTCCTCTTTTAATATTAGGGCTTAGTGACCTCTCATTGGTTTCCTAACCCCCGTCCCTGTTTGGGCTAGCCCATGTTGCCTCCCCCCGTTACCTTGAACGGCAGTACTGACTGAAGTTCTCAGCACAACCTCCGTTGGCGGGGCGGGGCGGGAGGGTCACTATAAAGGTCAGATAGAGGGGAATGGACCTAGAAGAGGAAAGGACTCTCGTGGAGCTTAGACGAGACGATCTTGGGCCGGGCGCTCCATCGCCTCCTCCCTTAACTGGCTGGGACCGGCAGCGGCAACGCCGCGAGAGGTGGGTCGGGTTTGCGACCTAACGGGAGAATAAAGAAGTTTACTACCGGATTTTTCTTTTTATCTTCTAATTTGGGCCGGAGGACGGTCGGGAAAATCTGGGTTAAAGTCTCCCACCCAACCCCGAGTGCCACACGCAGATTCCGGCCCCCGGCCTGGGTAGAAACGCAACGCGTTGACACGCCCCCCGACGCCAGGCCGCGCCCTCATCTTGAGGGCGGGACTTCCTCCCAGGGCCCCCGTCGTTTCCGACGTCGTCCGGAAGTAGGGTGCCGGTCCGGTAAGTACGGGGTCGTTTGGTCCCCTTGCACCGCCCGCGTACCTGCCCTTCCTCCGGGGACGCCCGGGCATCGCCGCCGGCCCCCAACGAAGTGCACGACAGGGATCCCGTCGTCCTCGTCTCGTGTCTCTGCCGAGTTTATCTGTCCCGCACGGGCCCGCGTGCAGCCCATGGCGGGGGCCGCCCCGACCACGGCCTTTGGGCAGGCGGTGATCGGCCCGCCCGGCTCGGGGAAGACCACGTACTGCCTGGGCATGAGTGAGTTCCTGCGCGCGCTGGGCCGGCGCGTGGCAGTGGTGAACCTGGACCCGGCCAACGAGGGGCTGCCGTACGAGTGCGCCGTGGACGTGAGCGAGCTGGTGGGGCTAGGTGACGTGATGGACGCGCTGAGGCTGGGGCCCAACGGCGGCCTGCTGTACTGCATGGAGTATCTGGAGGCCAACCTGGACTGGCTGCGTGCCAAGCTAGAGCCCCTCCGCGGCCACTACTTCCTCTTCGACTGCCCGGGCCAGGTGGAGCTCTGCACCCACCACGGCGCCCTGCGCAGCATCTTCTCCCAGATGGCTCAGTGGGACCTCAGGGTGCGTCTTGGGTCGAGCAGGCTCCTTTTGCAGATGGAGGAACTGAGACAGGGAGGACAGATGCCACGCCCCCATGTTACACAGCGAGGTAGGGGCCGAGTTGCTTTGGAGTAAAACTGGTGTGAGTTCGAGTTTAAGCTCTGCCACTGACTCGCTGTGTGGGCCTGGGTAAGTCAGTTTCTCTGAACCTCAGTTTTCTCATCTGCAGAATGGATGTGTTAGTACCCAGTTTGGGATTATTGGAAGTACGGAAGGGGTTATGTAGAAAGTGGTATGGTGATCGTTGTTGTGACTTGCTGGGCAAAAGTAAAACAGTAAAACAGAGTCAGATGCAATCAAAATTGAGCCAGTTGCCCACTGGGAGGCACAGTGCAGGGCATCTTGTAAAGAAAAAGGCTCCATATCTTCTGGCAGAAGGAAATGAGTGTCGCTGTTAGAATGAAGCAGAAGCAGGAGAACGCTAATGGGGAAGGCTTGCACTCTGTCCTCAGAGTCCCCAGTCTTTAGGGAAAGACATAGGCCCTGATGTTTCCTGCTTCCCCAGGCCACTCATCCTGTCTCTTCCTCCCCTTCCAGCTGACTGCTGTCCACCTGGTAGATTCTCATTACTGCACAGACCCGGCCAAGTTCATTTCCGTACTGTGTACCTCTCTGGCCACCATGCTGCATGTGGAGCTGCCCCATGTCAACCTCCTCTCCAAGATGGACCTCATTGAGCACTATGGGAAGCTGGGTGAGAGCTCCTATTCTCGGCAGGCAAGGAGTCAGGAGTGAAACAGATCTCAGCTGAAGGGAGCTGCCTCCAGGGACCATGCATGGCTTGGTGATCAGAGCCACAGGCAGGTCCTGATTCCTGCCTGTTTTTATTTTGTGTCTCTCTGGGCCAGATACTGTTCTGGGTTTTGGGGACAAAGGAACTATATAGTTGGTGATACGTACTGCAGAGGAATTAAAACGAGCAGTTGGGATGAGGGGAGTGAGCAGGGCTACCTGAGCTGAGACCCGAATGGTGAGAAGGAGCCAGCCAAGGCAGGACTGTTTTAGGTGGGGGGACCAGTAGGAGGAAAGGCCCTTAGGGAAAGAGCTGTTTGTGTTAAAGGAAAAAGTGGGGGCCAGGGGTGGCTTGAAGCCCAGGGTAGCTGAGGTAGTATTCAGGGGAAGCATGGTAGGAAATGAGTTCAGAGAGGTGGGCAGGGGCCTCTAGAACCTGTACTGTTGAAACACCAGGGAAAACCATTGATGAATATTAAGCAAGGAAATAGTATGAATTTTTTTTTTTTAAAGATTTTATTTATTTATTCGACAGAGAGAGAGACAGCCAGCGAGAGAGAGAACACAAGCAGGGGGAGTGGGAGAGGAAGAAGCAGGCTCATAGCAGAAGAGCCTGATGTGGGGCTCGATCCCATAACGCTGGGATCACGCCCTGAGCTGAAGGCAGACACTTAACGGCTGTGCCACCCAGGCGCCCCAGGAAATAGTATGAATTAAGAACGTCATTATGGCTGTTTTGTGAAGAATGAATTGAAACGGGCAAGAATGCAAACAGAGATCCTTGAGGAGGTTTTTGCAGCGGTCCAAACAGTGGTAGTGGGAATGGAGAGAAGCAGATCGATCCAAAACTCACTCAAGAAATAGGGTTTGCTGGTGGTTGGACATGGAGACCAAGGAGTTAAGGATGACTCAGGTTTCTTTCTGAGCCAGTGGACAGATGGAGGTGCCATTGTCAGGGTGGGAAAGATTGAGGGAGAAGCAGGAGGCAGGGGAGTTGCCTAGGGGTCTCATGGCCAGCACTTCTTTCCTGCAAAATTAGTGCGCTGAGCTGGGGGCATCAGTTCCCTAAAACAGCATCTCCAGCCACAAAGGAACCTGGAGAAGAAAAGCTGAAATGACCAACAGTGAACAGGAAGAAAGGCTGTGAGGCTCACGACGGGTCAGGGCGTTATCTGGGGAGGCCTGCTGGCTGTCAGGACGTGGAGGGATGTCAGCCCCTTGGAGGGGCTGCCTCAGCGCAGAGTCCTGGTCCATCTCTTGGTAAGCCTAGAAGCCCCGTTTTATCTGTGGCCAGATTTGCAGTCTTCCCAAGCCCCTCTCCCACCTTCATGGCCTCCAGCCTAGATGGCTACATGGTGGTCCTTGACCTTTCTAGCTCTGACTCTTGCCAGTCGTCCTTACAAGAGACTGATGTGCAAACCAGATGAGGCCATGGAGGCCCAGAGACATTACATGAATAGCCCAAGGTCAGTCGCACAGCTAGTTGTTAGCTGAGATGAAATCCACACCCAGGTGCAACTGGCTCCAGTTGCTTAAGTCCTGGGGAAGAATGTCCCTGTCAGGCAGTCCAGGACGTTTGTAGGAATGCCTGGGACATTACTCCTCTCAGGGAGAGCCACGACAGTTTCTGATGAGAAGACGGGGGGCGGGGGGAGGGGCACCTGGCTGGCTCAGTTGGAGGAGCATGTGACTCTTGATCTTGGGGTTGTGAGTTTGAGCCCTACATTGGGTGTAGGGAGTGAGTCAGTCAGTGCAACAGCCTGATTGCCTCGGCTCGCTTTGGGACGGACCAGTTGAGTAACCCGAGTGCTTGAGTTTTCCAGCAGAAATGGACAGTGCAGGGAGGCCCGCTTTCCTTCTCTTAGAGGAAGTTTGCATTCCTAGAACTTGGAGTCATCTAGTCTGGTATCCTTATTTACATTCAGAAGGAACTGGCCCAGAAAGGGAAAGTGATTTATACCAGAAGCGCCCTGCTAGAGTTCTTACAGTGCATGTGCCGGGTCCTGGGGGTGCGATTACCTGACCGCGAGCTTCATGCCGCAGGGACCAAGCACATTCCATCTTGTTACGTATCACCATGGAACAAGTGCTGGTGTGTACCACACACTGGGACTTAGAGCATTTAGTCCTCACAGCAGTCCCATCTAGCTAGTAAATGGCAGAGCCAATGGTTAAAACGAAGTCTTTTCTTTTGAGTAAGTTCATTTCACTGCCTCAACAAATATTTGTTGAATGAGTGAATGAATGAATGAAGACAAAAGGAAGAGAGAAAGGAAATATGGTCCCTGTCCTCAGATCTTTTAGCCTCATGTCAACTGCTCGTAAACACCAATTTCTCTCCTTAGCTTTCAACCTGGACTACTACACAGAGGTCCTGGACCTGTCCTACCTGCTCGACCACCTGGCTTCTGACCCTTTCTTCCGCCACTACCGTCAGCTCAATGAGAAACTGGTGCAGCTCATTGAAGACTACAGTCTGGTCTCCTTCATCCCTCTCAACATTCAGGTACTGGGGACTAAGAGGCCTAGCCCTTGCATAGGCTCTGACAGTGCCTGGGGTCTCACCAAGCCAACGGTACAGGCGGCTGTGAGGGGTCAAACAGTGGCCTTTGTCCTGGGTCTAACTATCATTCAGTCCCCTTGGTTTTAGGACAAGTGGCTTTCACGGGCAGGATTCCGATAAACAGGGTGCCTGTCTATTCTGTATTGCTGGGTTCTCTCTACACATGTTTCCTCATCAGTGCAAAAATGGGTGATTTTAGAAAGTCGTCAGCCAGGGATGTGACCAAGGCCACAGACAGGTCTCTTGGCCTCCTTCAGGAGACTCACCTGCCTGTTGACTTGGCAAAGTAGTACCCAGCCCCTGGGTGTGGACTTGAGCGAACTTGTCTCTTCCCGATTTAATGCCACAGTTTTCTTCTTTAAAATGAGGAAGTGAAGCCTACAATATTAATCATAACAACTACCACTTACTGAGCACTTTCCGTGGTAGGCATTGTGCTGAGGACTTGTACATGTGTTATTTTGATTTCTCCTTCCCATCATGTGATGTGTAGACTACTCTTATCACTGTTCTGAGAATGAGCAAATAGATTATGTACATATTTATCGGGTGTCTGCTGTTAGCTAAGGACTGTGCCAGGCACTGAGGATTTCCTCGGCAAATAAGTCCCTGACCTTATGAGCACAAAGTCAAATAGGGGAGGCAGATAAGTTAGTAACTTGCCAGTAGTAAACTGGTAGGATCAGAGCTATAATCGGATAGCCCCAGGGGACCATGGGTGTACATAGAGAGCTTATCTGTTCCGATTTGGGTGGGTTGGTGGACAGGAAGGCTACGATGTAGCCAGGCCTCTGAGGACACATACAATGACTCTAGCCGCAGAAGCTGCATGTCCAGAGGCTTCGTGAGGCAAGGTCGAGGCAGATGTTTGGAGACTGCAGGCGGTTTGGTACAGCCTCAATTCCACACACGTCTGTTTCACTCACAAAGCTGTCTCTGTCTTCCCTGCCCAGGACAAGGAGAGTATCCAGCGGGTCCTGCAGGCTGTGGATAAAGCCAATGGCTACTGCTTCGGGGTCCAAGAACAGCGAAGCCTGGAGGCCATGATGTCTGCTGCCATGGGAGCTGACTTCCATTTCTCCTCGTATCCTTGCTCTCTCGAGTCTTGGCCACAGCCAAGGGGGAGACGTGGGGCTCAGGAATGGCCACATCTACCTTGTAGATGACTGATTCCATGATGACCAGTTGGATCCCTGGTGACTGTCTCTCAGGTCCGAGGCTGGTCCCTGAGAAGGCTTCAGAACGGCTTGTACCTGCGGACGAGGGAGGCTGTACGGACCTGAAGGAGCAGCAGACACAGCTGCTGAGGAGTGAAAGGGCGGTGGTCATGTGGGAGAGGTACAAGGGCCTCAGTTCGCTCGGCGTCCTGACTGGGAGAGGGACGGGAGGTGTAGGGGTGAGGGGGCAGGAGAGGGCTGGCAGCGGGGGGCTTGTGTGCCCTGCTAAGGCGTGTGGACCTCAGCTTGTGGGTGGGCAGTGGGAGCCAGCATCCAGTGGTGTGCAGGGTGTGACACGATCGGGCGTACACTTTTTAAAAGCCCCTCCAAGTGCAGAAATTGCATTTAAGGGATGTGAGTGGGGGCGGGAGAGCGTTTACAGTATGTAGATGAGAAGAGATGAGGCACGAGGAGTGAGAATGGAAGGAAGGGTGTGAATTGGATAAAAGGAGATGGACTGCCAGGGTCGGCGACCCAGTGGTGATGGGCTGCCTGGAGGTGGAGCAGAAGTTTGACTCCCAGGTTTCTGGCTAAACAGTGGTAGGGGTGGTTGTGTTGGTCACTGAGGCAAGAAGAGGAAGAGGAGAGGGCAAGTTTGTCACGTGGGCGGAAGGGACGGGCCCTGGCAGATGCGCTGTTTGGAGGGGACCATGGGGACCGCCAAAGCTGTCTGGGAGGAACAGCTGGGCCTTCAGAACTGGAGCGGGCTTGGTGACTGTTGAGGTGGAGCTGAGGTCATGTGTAGGTGTCTGTCAGGTCACAGAGGCCACGTGTGAGGCGGGACAGGGAAATGCAGGCCCGCTAGGATAGTTTCAGGTATGTGACATCTACACAGCATGCTGGGGACAAGGGGGCTCCAGAGTCCTTGGCGTGGAGAGCATTCCAGCCAGTACTACGATGTGCGTCAGGCCCTTTCACGGGTGGGAAACCATCTCCCAGGGCAACAGCCACGTTATCAGTGGCAGCAGTAGAGTGCGCCGTGCGCGTCCTCAGCAGTACTACAGTCTTTTCCCGGGCGATTCGGATTCGTATCCTTCCCACTCCACCTCCCTGCTGGCCTGAAGAGAGGTGGAACACCCAATAGCCTGGGCGGGAATTCGGTGTTATCTTTGCGCTCCCCCGAGTTCCCTCCCACGGCGGAAGAGAAGTCAGAACCCCTTGCTGAGCACGTGCTGTGTGCCATGTGCCGCACCAGGCGCTTTGTATTCGTTGCCTCATTTGATCCTCCTAACAGCTCCATTTTACAGACGAGAAGAAAGGAGGTGGCAAAATCAGGATTTAAGTCCCCAGTGGTCTGGCTGGAGAGCATGTGCCCCAGCACAGCCGGAGGGTTCGTGCTCTCTGGTCCTTTGAGCCTCAGCAGTGTGGGGAAGAGGCAAATGCAGGAGCATCTGGGTCTGGATGTTTTGAGGGGCTTCTCAGACCCAGACCTGGAGCTTATCGTGGTGAGAAGGGGAGGGGGATGGGAGCCATCTGCCAGACATGGTTGTAGAGCCGGCATCCGTAGAGGTCGGATACTGCCCCTGCCAGTGCCCATCCTTGCCTGTGCTACCAACCTTGACGCAGCCCCCTCAGTACCCTGGGCGTCCAGGAGAAGTACCTGGCACCCTCAGACCAGTCAGTGGAGCAGGAAGCCATGCAGCTGTAGCAGCAAGCTGGGGAATGAGAGGCATAACCCAGCACCGGAGGACGTGGCAGCCCCCAGTGACGGCAGCCAGCTCAGCGGACTGCGGATCCAAGAGCAGGCTTCCCAGCCAGAGCGGAGCACCCACCACCCGCTCAGCGGTCATGAGCTCCAGGTGCTGGTGCCAGGAATTGGGTGCTGGCGCCACTTGGGCTATGATGGAATATGCTACAAATATCGGAGTTTATTTTCTACTTTTCGTGACTTCTAAACTTTCTCCAGCCATCCAGGCCCAGAGAGTTGAGGCAGAACAAGGGAATGTCGCCTTTCCTCAGAAGAGTCCTGTTTCATGACACGGGCACTGTGTTTCCCCCAAAGCAGGGACTGTGCCGGAGGACTGACAGTCTCCGGTTGTGCGATTTTATTTTGCTAATTGTCGGTTTTAGCAGTGAGACTCAGGCTTGAGGTTTCACAGGCAACACTTCCTAGCAGATCTGAGCATTTTATTTTCATGGTATTTATTTTACAGTTTTATTCCTTTTTGGTAAGTGTTAACTAGTTTTCCATTTATACGAGTGATTAAAAGTTTACGTTGAAATTGTTTATAAAAAGTGATCTATTTAAAAAAAATATTAGGGGCGCCTGGGTGGCACAGCGGTTAAGCATCTGCCTTTAGCTCAGGGCGTGATCCCGGCGTTATGGGATCGAGCCCCACATCAGGCTCTTCCGCTATGAGCCTGCTTCTTCCTCTCCCACTCCCCCTGCTTGTGTTCTCTCTCTCGCTGGCTGTCTCTATCTCTGTTGAATGAATAAATAAATAAAATCTTTAAAAAAATATATTAGGTATATAACATGACATCATGAGTGAGGCAAGAATGAAGATGGCTTGAAGTTGGGAGAGGTGTTTGCTTTCGCTCTTCTTGCAACTGGTTGAATGCAATTCATATTTTCGACCAGTAGGTGGCATCCCAGGCCTTTTTTTTTTTTTTTTTTGCAGCCACAGCCTGGAGGCAGCAGGGGACAGATGGCAGTTGTGCCAGAAGTCTTATTTGCAGACAGTTGGTCCTGTTAATACATGAGAAGGGCTTGGCATTTTCCGAAGTGCTTCCACACACATGCTTCTCATGTGGCTCTCACAGCAACTCCTGGAGATTGAGACACGACAATATTATGAAGCCTCATTTTACAGCGAGGAAACAGATGAGGAGTTCAAACTTTGGTCAGCCTGGCTGTCTCATTGTTCACTTCGCTGACTTCTTAATTGTGACTACTTCGTGATGAAAAGTCACAGCCCTCCTCCCACAGGATCTGTAGCCCATCAGGAGAAAGAATTTAAACACCTGTGGAGTATGACTGACTCATCAACCAAGGGGACGATAGGTCACTGGTGGTTTGGGCAATTGGAGAATTCAACTTAGGAAAACCTGTGCTGAAGTGGCATTGAGATGGGGGCGATGGAGCTTTGCCTGCCAGTTCGGGGAGTCAGAGCAGAAGGCAGAAGAGTGAGGGGCGATGAGGAGGCTCCTCCAGCTGGATAAGTATGAAAGCAGCGACTGCACTCCCACGCCTGGCCGTACAGGGGGTAATAACCAGGTGCTGCTTCCCCAGCCTCTTTCATCTGAGAAGTTCAAAGCACCACACCCCTATTAACACCCTACAATAGGTGGGGAGTATCAACAGAGCAAGCCAGGGAAACTGAGGCCAGGAGGCACAGCTGGGGGACGGCTGAGTCACCAGTGGGGCCTGGAGCCGAGGAATCCTGACGCCCAGGTTGTTGGACAAATCCCACATCAGGGTGGGAGGGTGGGTGCTGTTTTTGAACTTAGTCCCAATAGCTGTGGTCAGGGTTTCTGACGCTCACCTGGTCACCCTGGTTCTCACCAAAGCAAACCAGCTGGAAGGAAGGTGTCATTTGAACTTTATGTTCTTGTATCCAAGCCCTCTCAGCATGTATACTCTGCAGTTATGGAATGAGGGAAGATGGAAGGCATCCAAAACTTAATTTCCAGGCCTTGGTGTGACAGCAAGGCTGTTTTCTCCTCCAGTAAATGGAGCTCTGTTCACCTACTTATGGCAAAATGATTCTCTGTTCCCCTGCAGTGGTGGGGCGGGGACAGCACAATGCAGAAAAGAAGAGACACCTGGGCCTGTCCGTTCAGCATGAAACGTGGGGTATGAGAAAGCCCATTCTCCGATTTGGCTGGCATGTGGCAACTATTCTTGAGATTTCTTTTTTCTTTTTTTTTTTCTCTCCTGATAGAAAAGTAAAAAATTTGGAAAATGAAAAGAAGTCACCCATAATCCCATAACATATGAATAATCAAAAATATTTGTAATCTACAATAAATTTTCTATTCAAATACTTGGTATATTTTGTGTTTTTCTTTCAGTCTTATTTTTCTGTACGTGCAGAGGGATAGCAATAGCATTTGTATGAGTGGAATATGTTCTAGTTGCTTTGTTACCTGCTTTTTTTTAGTTAACCCTATTTCATGCAGTTAAAAACATAAAGACCCTTTAAAGGTCTACATGATAATATTCCATAGTAAGGCTATGACATTGTTTACCTGTCCAGACTCCCATGGTTAGCCTAAGTCGTTACCAATTTTTTGCTCTTGTTAATAGTGCTGTGATTACAACTCTGTACTCAAATCTTTGTCTGAGTCTCTGATTTTTAACGTATGATTAAGTCCTAGAAATGAAACAGCTGATGTTTCCCAGGTTCTGGATTCATAACGGCAAAATGCCTTCCAGAAAAGTGGCACTTTGCATCTCCCGGCACCCTCTGAATGCGCTCTTCTCACTTCCAGACCTCACTTGGCAATCATGACCAACTTCTGGAGGGAGGAAACCACCTCTGAGTGCCTTAAAAGGGACCTTGGTCCTCTCCATTAACCACTGGTATTGCAATATGTGCCTTTCCTGGCTCTGAAGTTGGGGACCCCCCCCCAAAAAAATTGGAAGTTACCGTTTGGAATTTATCAGCAGCCACAGCTAATTGGACAGGCTTCCAGCCCAGACAAAGAGGCTTAGGAGTGAGAGTGACGCCCTAAAACCCACAGAGCTGAAGCACAGCCAGTCTGCTCTCAGCTGTTTCTGAATTAGCAAAATGCTCACCCACAGTTGGCTGAGAAAGGAAGCCTGAGCCCATCAGAGTCCGTGGGAAGGTCTATCTCAGAGATTCTCTCTCCTTTCCCAGGGCTGCTGAGAAAGGAAAGGGAGTGACGGCAGACCCATCCCAGCACTACTAAGATCCATGCTGTTTTTGAAATTTTTGAAAGCAATAAGGAGGCCCAGCTACCCCAGAATCCTTGACGGAAATTCTCTAACAAGCCGAGTAGCCCCCTACTCCTCTCCCTTCACTTTTCCTCTCTCTCATTCCTGGCTATTGAGCCCTCACCCAGCCTTTAGAAGGAATAGTCTGGATGCCATACTTTGATGGCATCAGGCCTGCTGAGGGAAGGGGAAAGCCATATGCCTTATTTTAGCCCATTGTGTCCTTCATTTCCAGCCAAGGATCCAACTTCAGACAGCCCCAGATGTCCAGGTGGCCTAAGATTGAGGAGCTATGAGGGGATGGGCTGGGGATTTGGAGCCCAAATAAGGAGAGAAAATTTGAGTATTGGTAAAATCCTCTGGACCAGAATATATAGCCAAGTTTAAAGTTTTTTTCCCCCCTCCAAAACCTTGAAGCAGTTGAGGGAAATGAGAGGCCCCTTCAAAGCCATCCTAAATAAACCTGCAGCTTCAAGAATCTGAAATCTACTTCAAGAATCTGAAATCAGGGGCGCCTGGGTGGCTCAGTCATTAAGTGTCTGCCTTCGGCTCAGGGCGTGGGATTGAGCCCCGTATCAGGCTCCTCTGCTGGGAGCCTGCTTGTTCCTCTCCCACTCCCCTGTGTTCCGTCTCTCGCTGGCTGGCTCTCTCTGTCAAATAAATAATTAAAATCTTAAAAAAAAAATCTGAAATCAGGTTTTCCCCAAAACGCACTGGACATTTGGACATTTGAGGGTGTGTGTATATGTGTATGTCGGGGGGGGGGTATCTGCTTGCTGTGCAAGGACAGCATCAAGCAGTGTTCCCTCGCACTTCCTGTCACACTGGATTGCCGCCTCTTCCAGTACATTAATCCTGAAGCCTTCACGGTCCTTGTGGAATGAGCAAAACAGCGGAGAAGGAATACTGGAACATGGGTAAGATTTCTCCCAAATTTTTTTTTTTTAAGATTTTATTTATTTACTTGAGAGAGAGAGCACAAATGGGGTGGGGTGGCAGAGGGAGAGGGAGAAGCAGACTCCTCTCTGAGCAGGGACCCTGAGATCATGACCTGAGCCTAAACCAGATGCTTAACCAACTGAACCACGCAGGAGCCCCTCTCCCAACTCTTAAGTCATTCCCGTATTCACATAGCACGTCAGGCCCCTCTACAGTCAGACAAGGATATTTCAGGTTAACTTTATTTGGGGGAAGAAAGTGTGGGGATGTGTCTTCCTTCTCTTTTAACAAATACTCCTTGAATGCCATAATCTGATGTGTTCAATATTCTACCTGGCCACAGATTGAAGGCTCCATCATGCTTTTCAGAGTCCGGAATTTCTTCTTTTATCTCTAGACAGATAATGAGTTAAATTTTCCGGAGAGCAGTAAGGAGAAGATTGGGAGGAGATGAGAGATGAATCAGCCTCTGACACCCCCAGGGTGACATACCTGTCTGCTGCCCCCACAGACATTCCTGGCTCCTGACTCAGTGGGCAGGTGGGGCTAGGGGGTTCTGAGAGGAGCGGCACCTACCCTGCAGAAACCTGCCTCCCTCTCCCCACCTCGCCCACAGCAGGGATAGGGGTTGGGGGAGGCCCTGTGAACAGGGTGAAGAATTGAAAAGGTACAAAGGAAGTAACCAGGGTAAGGCAAGTTTAACTTGGTGAACGTGCCAGGAAATTGGCCCACCACACAGTCTTTTCTCATGAAGACAATTCCTTTCTGGGGGGCCCTGGGGTGGCGTTAGATGAAGTCTGTCTTGATTCTTAGAAAGTCCAAGATGCAAGCAGGGCAGCATAACATCATGCGGTTCTTTTCAAACTTATTTTTAACTCATGAAACTCCAGTATACAAAACAGACATATGTGTGGCTATTTTAGCCCATGTGTGTGGGAACAGGGGAAACCCAGACTGCTGGGCTCCTGCCCTATGGCAGTTTATGGGGAACCCTCCGAACACAATTTGGAAACATCTGTTGTAGGTTAAAAATCATGGGCCTTGGCGTTAGACCCGTTCCACCCCCAGACACATAAGTAATTGTATAACCTTGGTTATTAGGTTATTTAGCTGCTCTGAGCCTCAAGCTGCTCTGAGCCTCAGTCTCTTCATACACAGAACGGAGATAATGATATGGATGGCTGTGCGGACCAAGGTATGAAAGTGGCCGGCACATGGCAGTCATGCCAGCTGCTATTATTAATGGACTCTGTTCTCTAGGAAGAAGAAGTGGGGCAGTGCTGCTCAGATGGGCAGTCTTGGTGCAAGCATCCAAATTAGGTTTTCTCAAAAAGGCACTGGACATTTGGACACTGGACATGTGTGTGTAAAAGTATCTTCCCTTTCTGGAAGGAGCCACAGTGGCCTGCCTGACCCCAGTGACTTGGCTTCCCCAGGGTGCCAGTGTAGTTCAAAGCCTTGCCTTTTATCTCCTACCCCTGCGATCTACACAGCCCATTTGCATTTTGCTCTCTGAAGTAACTACATATGTGAGAAGAGTAGATACCTTCTTTAGAAAATTTTAGGTTGTAGATTTTTCCCATACCCCTCAAATTCTTGGGAGGGGAGATCTTTGCAAGCCCTTAGCCTCCATTTCCTGGGGAGGGGGGTACCCTGGCAGTACAGGAAGGGTAGGGCTGAGGTTATTGAATCTTTGTGAGCCCCATCTCTGTCTAGACAGCCCTGCCTCATCCCAGAACCAGCTGTATTTCCATTTCTACAATAGGCCTGGCACTAACCCTGGTTTCCAGGCATTTGGGAGGACGGGTTTAAAACTAAGTTCTGAGGGGTGCCTGGCTGGCTCACTCGGCAGAGCATGCAACTCTTGATCTCAGGGTTTTAAGTTCTAGCCCCACGTTGGGTGTAGAGATTACTTAAAAAACAACAAGAAAAATATTTAATAAGTAAATAAAACTAAGTTCTGAGCACCATCCTGTACAAAAACCTTGCTGGAGGCACTGTAGGAAGAAAGGAAAAATAATGAAACAAAGTTACCATTTTAGGAAGCTGTCTGAAGAGATAAGAAATAGACCCAGGACATAGCTGCAAACCCAGAGGTAGAGTCAAGAAGATAAGAAATCATAACTGAATAAATGTCCCTATATAAATGAGAGTTGGTAGGATAACATATCCAAAGCTCTGCATAGGTGTTAAAGGGAGAGGGGAGGCAGCTAGTCATGTTCTGACCTGAAAATGGGCTTTGAAATTTGGAAAACTAGGGGAGAAAACACTTAACTGAGATAAAATGCATATGCCACAAAATTCATCCTTCTCAAAAGACAAATACCATATGATTTCACTCAGACGTAAAATTTAAGAAACAAAACGGATGAACATAGGGGAAGGAAAGCAAAAATAATATAAAAACAGAGAGGGAGGCAAACCATAAAAGACTTAACTATAGGAAACCAACTGAGGGTAGGTGGAGGGGAGGTGGGTGGGGGGATGGGGTAATTGGGTGATGGGCCTGAAGGAGGGTGCTTGATCTAATGAGCACTGGGTGTTATATGTAACTGATGAATCACTAAATTCTACCCCTGAAACTAATAATACAGTCTATGTTAACTAAATTGAATTAAAAAAAGAATTCATCCTCCTCAAGGGTACAGGTTAGTGGTTTTTAGTATATTCACAAAGTTGTGCAAATATCAACACTTGGGGTTCAAGTTTTTATTTATTATTTATTTAAGTAATCTCTACACACCATGTGGGGCTCGAACTCACAGCTCTGAGATCAAGAGTCTCAGGCTCTTCGGACTGAGCCAGCCAGGTGTCCCAATATCAACAGTATTTGAATCTGGAACATTGCATCACCCCAAAAGAAATTCCATACCCATTAGCAGTAGGACTGAAAAATTTTAAAAGTCAAATTTAGGTCAAGAAGAGATGGCAAGAGATGCTCATTGAGACTCCACCCTGGTAAGAAAGCTTTAGAGAGATTATGTCATAAACAAAAAGGTCTGGGACTCTCATGGTCAGAAGCTGGTGCCTAAGCCGGCTCACACCTAGCCATCTGATTTGGTGATATTCCAATCCACGGTATCTGCTTTTGAAATCTGTCAACGCCAACACATTACCTTAGGGTAGCTCATTGCTTTCCCCATATAGGACAACCATGAATGGTATAGGATAGACAAATTTCAGAGATGGAGCTTAAAGAAAGAAGTTCCTTTCCCAGGACCTACCCCATTAAGAGAAAGTCACCAGACCTGTCTGGTAAGAGAAACTGGGTCACTTCCAGAGCTGAGGGAGAGTCACTTGCCCTAGCCCAGTCTCTACCTGCTTTAGAACCTTGAAAACCAACACCCTTCCAGGAAAGAAGAGGAGAAAACCAGGGACTCAGAAGGCAGCAGAGTGGTCCTGCCAGCTTCCCCTGTAGAATTAGTAGCTCTGATAAGAGCCCTTCAATTTCCAGTCCCATGGGTGTGACCAAACCTGGATTCTGGGGAACCTGAAGAGGCTGAACTGAGTTCCCCGCATCTTGCCAGGTGGAGGAGTGACCACTTGCTGTCGGGACAGTATCCTCAGGTGGCCCAGTGAGCATGCGGGTCAGCTCCGGCAATAAGGCTACTGCTCGGGACCCGGCCTGCTAATCGGCACAGAAACGGATAAACCTTAGACTACTGGTGCTGGAAGGTTTAATTAATAATAGCTAACATATATTAGACATGCACTAGGGACTACTTCACGTGCATTTACTTTCTCAAACTTCATAGCAACTCTTAAGGTACTGTTTTTTAATGCCCACTTTACAAACGAGGGCAAAAACGAAAAGCAAAGAGCTTTGGCCAAGGAGGGCTGGGATTCAAACCCAGGCAGTTTTGACACTGCAGTTGTCGTCAGACTTTCGTCCAAACCCTTTGATACTGAAGGGGAAACTGAGACCCAGGGAAGCATAATGGCTTTTCCAAGATCGCACGGCCAGTCGGAGACACAATCCAAGCCCATCGGTTCAGGGCTGCCTGGATCCTGGAGGGCAGTGGGGACGCCTTGGTGGCGAGGCAGCCGACGCTGCCCACCTGGCCAGGCTGGGCAACGCCAGTAGAGCGGGTGACTCAAAGGGCGGGGACTCCTTTTGCCGCACGGCCCCGCCCCGTGCCGCTGCTCCGAGGATGCGGAGCTCTCGGGCTGGGCGGGTGGCAACTTGTCTGAGTGAAACCGGGAAAGCGGGACACCTGGCGCTCGGCGGATGGGGGGCCCTCACTCCCGCTGCGCGTCGCGACGCCGGCGGGCCGGGGAGGTTGGAGGGAAGACGCCCCGCGCGCGTTCCGCCGCGCTCTCCCCCATTGGCCCGTCGGGCTCCGGGGGCGGTACCCTGAGCAGCTCTCTCCCGAGATTGGACGACATCGGCCTCGGGCCGGCCTCCAGCCCCGGGCTGTGAAGGCGGGAGCGAGCGAGGCGGCCGCAGGTCCCGGCGTGTCGGAGCTGGAGCTGAGACAACGAGCTGGGCTGGCCTGGGCGGGCCTCCGCTCCCCGCGGCCCTTCCCACCTAGCTCGCGGCTCCTCCTCGCCTGCCCATTTCATTTGGTCCCGGTGTCGGCACGCTGGGGGCGGGGGCATTCCCCTCTCCTCAGATACGGGCTTTTGATGGCGGCGTCACGCCCCTGTCCAAATTGTGCTCCCCTCGTCTCAGATTTGAGCACTTGATGGGACTTTTCCTCGCTTTCTAATCTGGGATGCTCCCTGCCGCTCGCTTGCAGCACGGACCTCGGGCCTCACACCCTAGACTCCCTGCCTTCCTGTCCCCTCAGAGCTGAGCTCTTCAGCCTCCCGCCTGCGGCCCCTTCAGAACAGCCTCAGAGCGGCCTTTGCGCTCTCCGGACCCTCCGGGGACCAGCCCAGTTTTGGGGGGCCACCCTGATGGAGAGCTGGGCTCGCACGCCCGAGCCTCGCACCTGGAGTCACTGGCTCCGAAGTCTGGCGTGTGGGTCACTGAGCCAGCCCCTTGAGAGGTCAGGGCCCTAAATCAGAAGCAAGAGTCAAGGTCTCCGTAAATCATCAGCCAATCCCTGTCCCATCCCTCCACGAATCACTGGAAGAGACAGGAGGAGTGTCACAGGGGAACTTTATTGAGAGGAAGCAGGGTCACACCCAGCAGACACGCTTTCCCTGTCATCCTGGGTCCTACGCGCTCTCACTCGCTCGCACTCTCTCTCGGTCTCTCACACACTCGTCTCCAGACTCGGCCACACAGTCCAGCTCTCAGCCGCAAGGGTGGGACACTCCTCAATTCCTAAGATTCAGAGGCAACGGGGGCGGGAGGGAGGCAGGAGGGGGAGAGGTGGCCCGGTCGGCGGTGGGGTTCGGAGGGGTGCGGCGAGCAGGGGCGGGTGGGCTGGCCCCTGGTGAGGAGCACCGACAGCGGCAGGAAGAGCGGCCCCCTGGCTTCAGCGGGCTTCCGCTTGTCCCGCAGCAGCTGCATGATGAGGGTGCTGTCTTTGTAGGAGTCCTCGCTGAGGGTGTGCAGGTCAGCCATGGCCTCGTCGAAGGTGGTCTTGGCCAGTGAGATGGCCTCCTCGGGGCTGTTGGCGATCTCGTAGTGGAAGACAGAAAAGTTCAGGGCCAGCCCCAGGCGGATGGGGTTGGTGGGTGGCATCTCCTTCTTGCTGATGTCCATGGCCTCCTGGTAGGCCGACCGGGCTGAGTCAATGATGCGCTTCTTGTCGTCCCCAGTGGCCACCTCAGCCAGGTAGCGGTAGTAGTCGCCCTTCATTTTCAGGTAGAAGACCCGACTTTCGGCATCACCGGCCTCCCTGATGAGGTGGGTGTCCAGCAGGCCCAGCACCGTGTCACACACGCCCCGGAGCTCAGTCTCCACCTTCTCCCGGTACTCTCGCACCTCGGGGCCCTTCTCTTCCGAGCTCTCTTCGTTGCCTTTCTGCTCAATACTGGACAGGACCCTCCAGGCAGCCCTCTGGCCCCCCACCACGTTCTTGTAGGCCACCGAGAGCAGGTTTCGCTCTTCGCAGGATAGCTCCTCACCCTTTTCCACGGCACTCTTCATGAAGGCTGCCATGTCCTCATAGCGTTCGGCCTGCTCTGCCAGCTTGGCCTTCTGGATCAGACTGGCTCTCTCCATGGCTCTGGTGACAGACAGGCGGCGGGCTAACTGGCTGCCTCGAAACCAATGCTGGATTCTGTGCCTCTCCAGCTCTCTGCCTGCCTTTTGGCTGGATGGCCTGGCCCCAGAGGAGGGTGGGGAGGGACAGAGGGCGGGGCTGGGGCCCAGGACCTGCCTCCCTCTCCTCTTCTGCCCACACCCTTTCCGGCTCTTCCTTAAAGGTAGAAGCCTGGGATATGAAGTGAGTCATCAGGGCAGGCAGCAGGAGAAATCTGGCGGGGCGTTGGCCCCACCTGCACAGACACCTTTCCAGGCTCCAGGCTGCCCCCTCTTGTTCAGGGCTTCGATTACACAATTGCCCACATAGCTGCCCCAGTTTCTCAAATCAGATCCTCCTTCATGGTGTCCTTCCAGGGGCCAAGGATGAGTTCAACCAACTGGCTGCTTCAGCCTAGCTAGAGCCCATGAAGACAGGTATACCCAGGAGGACGGGGTTCTTAATCCTACCACGTACATTTCCCACCTTGGTTCAGGTGAGATAATTATGTTTAGGTAAGGCTGTAGTTTCCCCAGCACCTTCACATCCATGATTGAATTTAATCCCTACTATGTCTCTGTGAGATGGACCAGACTGTGACTATTACTCCCATTTTAGAGATGGGAATGCTAAGGGATGAGATTTGCTCAGGGTCACACAGCTATTAAGCCCCCTGCATCCTACTTCCTTTGGCTTCTTTCATCAAGGCCTCTGACTTGTGAGCTCCAGGCTTCTTCTGGAGTCTGCCTGAAATGGTTCTATCCCCTGGTCATCACTCCCCCTCAGGGTTCCCTCTGAGTTCCCAGAATGCACAGGTGGCTTCGTTCAGGGTGCCACTTAATGAGGTGTTTAACGAGCGGCCCCTGACGCTCTAGCCCAGCCTTTGTAATTAGTCACCCAGTAGGTTTGTTGGACACCTTCCCCATCACAGCACAATTTTCCCTTTCAAGTTGGTGGCCTGTTGCCACTTGTTTGAGGACCTACCCTCTGGCTATCCACGCCAGGTCACCTACCCCCTCCAAGCCGCCTGCCATCATGTATCAGTGGGGCTCACACAGGGTGGGGGCCCAGCTTTCCTGCCTGACTCAGCCTGCCCTCTGTCAAAGGCTGGGAAGCAGGCCACTTGTGTGCTCGGCCCAATTTGGTTCCCCAGGGGGGACACTAGCACCTGGGGAGAGAGACAGGAACGAGATAAAGAAGGTGGTGGTGACACACACCATTTTGTTTTATGGGGTAGCAGTCCCAGGTGAGTGCTGCCTCAGACAGCCTGCCTCTCAGAAATTTCCCTGTCCCTTCGCTTTGACTGTAGCCCTCCCTCTGACCCCTGGCAGAGGCCTCAGAGATGGGAGACTTCTCTCTTGCCAACCTTCTGTCCTTGTTTGCTGGGATGCTATTCTCACTCAGCTGGGAGTTTCACCTGAAGGCGTTGGCACCGTGCCCGTGAGGGTGGGTTCTGCTTATCTGCCCTACCCCTAGTCAAAACGCAGATGGGGCTCAGGGGTGGGGCTCCTCTCACTGGAATCCAGCCAGCTTAATCTTTGCGCCAGGGCCATTTCACAGGCCTGTCCCTCCCTGGTTCCTCTTGGTTGGTGCCTGAATACCCACCTTCACCTCCGGGAGGGAGGCTTAGGCCAGAACTCTGAGGCCCAAAGATGAAATGTGCCTCTTTGAAGGAGAAGAAGGAACATGCCTGGGCAGAGACTACAGGTTTTCCAAGGAAACAGAAGGGATTTTAGGCTTGACATCTCTAAGGCTTTGCTCAGATGAGATCAGTGACACAGAAAATGATGGAAAGGAAATGCATTAAAATACTAATTTAATAGAACGTATCTTTAGGTAGTGGGATTCCAAGTGATTTTTTTCCTTTTGATTTTCCTATTTTCTTCAATGGTAGATATGTATTATTTTTCTATAAGAGATAAAATAGCTTAGTATCTTTGGAATCAGACTGCCCGGGTTTAATTTTTAGAAGCTGTATGGCCTTGGCCAAGTGACTTAACCTCTGTAAGCCTCTGTCTTCCTAAGTGTAAAATGGGGCTTGTAGTAAAGATTGAGTTGATGGAAAAGCACTTAGTAGAGTGAATGGTAACTATTATTATCATGGGAAAAAATCCAACCAATCTTCTTATTATTATGACACACACTCAAAGCACTAACATGGAGCTGGGTTCTGTGAAATGACAAAGGGTCCCAAACCAAGCCTCGGCTGAGGACTGGACCCTGCCCAGTTGAGTGTCCCTAGGAGAGGGAAGACAGATGGATGGTCAGATGTGCTCACTCAGCACTGCCTCCTCCCTCTCCAGCAGACCTTCCTCTGGCCTACGCAGTCCCTAGGCCCTCCAGGACCTTCCTTTGTACTAGTCATCCAGCTCAGGCTTTCCCAAGTCCTGGGGGGAAGCTGGAGATCCCAGAGCACCAGAAACCTGGAAGGCAGGGCCTGGCCGGCCTAGGAATTTTGGAGGTGCTCTGTTTCTAGGAAGGCAGCATTCTCTTCCTATCACTCAAGCCAGGAGACCTGGCGGTGGAGACCACAAGCTCCATGCCCTCAGCACAGCCAGAAGAGAGAAGAGTGAAAGGAAGCCTCTTTACTCCTCCCCCTCCCCTGCTGAAGCTTAGGGGTGAATCTGGGAGCCAGGCTACCTCCTGCCCGCTCTAGCCTGTTGATCCTGACTCAGTTCCTGTCTCAGACACCTCCCTTTGCCTCCAGGCCTCCGTTTCCCAAGTCCAGGAGCCCAGGCAGGCAGGAGGCGGCAGGCCCTAGCAGGGCACGGAGTTCCACCGTCAGCCGCCTGAGTCAGCAGGACAGGAGCCAGGGCTGCGGCCCAAGGGGGCTTTCCTCATCCTGCCAGCTATCTTCCACATAGCATCCGTCCCCGCCAGCACGTTCAAGAGGCAACCAATCCTTAGCTGGCAATCACGGGCTTATGACACAGAGAAGGCAGCAGCCAGTTGCTATCTAACTCCACTGAGAACAGAGGACAGGACTCTGAATACAGCAAGAGGGAGTGATTAGAATTCAGGAAAGAACTTCCTATGAAATTTTTCCCAGTCTTGGAATGATCAAATTAAACAGATTGACTGGTGGAAGGCATGGCATCTCTTACCCTGGTTAGCTGTAAACAAGAGTTCAGTTATCCAGCCAAGGGCTCACTCTACTAGTTGCCTTTGGGAGGGAATATTAGATTACTTTTAAGTGACTCAGCTATGCCGAGTCTTTTTCTCCTCAAGGCGCTGTTGTTTAGAGTATCCCACATCTCCTAGACCAGTCCAGTCTAGGACACAGTGTGGAGTTAGTGGAAAGAGAATGGAATGTCAGGGTGTGCGACTGCATCCCAACTCTGTTTTAAGGCCTTTCAGGGGAAGGGAAGGGACCTTCCTGCCTCTGAGCCTCAGTTTCCCCATCAGTACAAGGAGGCCAGCACAGATCACCTCTAAGCCCTCTGATGGCTATGAATAACAGCTTCTAATTGGGTTTTTCCCTTGAGAGCCCCTCCTCCTGAAGCAGCCCCATTCATTCCTTGGGTAACGCAGAAGGGTCAGAGGTTAGGGCAGAGATTGGGTTCAACTCTTAGATTTGCTGCTTTATCAGCTGGGAGACCCCGCACAACTCCTGCATCTTCCTTGTGCCTCAGATCCCTCATCTGTGAAAAGGCTGCCATCACCTACCTCATAGGTCTAGGTGAGAAAACGGGCCTGGCCCTCGGCTAGCGCTTGCTCAACGGCTGCCGCCATTATTTCTTGGCTCTTAGCATACTGTGTCTGTATCTCAATGTGGGCCAGCAGCTGGGGGGAGGGAAGGTTCCACGAGATTGTTAACCTGGACTGGGTTCAGTTCAAGGGGTGACAGTCCCAGCTTGGTTTGGGACTTTTCAGAGTTGAGGTCAGCTAAGGCTTGAAGGTCTCTGGCACTGAAACCAATTCCAGAAGAGCAGAGTGAAGAGGACACTGGCTACTCTCTGGTGTCATTTCTGGCTTCACTGTGCCTCTTCTTTTAAATCTCCAGAATGGGGGTGCCTGGATGGCTCAGTAGGTTAAGTGACTGACTCTTGGTTTCAGCTCAGGTCATGATCTCATGGATTGGAGCCCCAAACTGGCTAAATAAATAAATCTTTAGATCTCCGGAACGGCACTAACTAACCAACTAGAACAAAGCTGGCAGTGAGGGTTAAGCCAGATGTTCTGCACACTCATCACAGGCCTCACCCCTGGACCCCAAGTAAAGGTGGCACCAGACAGCCAAGGATATGGCAAGAAGAGGGAAATCTTTATTTTGGTTAAAAAAGGTACAGGACAGCAGACAAGCAGCCCCCAGCCGTGGACTCAGCAGATTTCCTAGGCCCAGCCCGGTTTCCTTTAGTTCCTCTGAAGAACGCAGGGCTGTCAGAGCTAGCTCAGTGCCTCAGTGCCCGGGGCAAAGGGTCCAAGCATCCTCCTTGCATCTTACCTACTTGGGGTAGTGGGGATGGAGGGGCCGTGGGAACAGTGTCAAACCGGCTGTGCTTAGAACAGTCACCAAACTTGTTCAGCAGCGTCAGCAACCACCAACACCCCAGAGGCTCCTGAAGAAACCTGCTCAGCTCCCCTATGGCTATGCCTGATTCTGGGAGCGGGCAGGCTGTAAGGCCAGGTTCCCGAAGAGTCTTGACACTGTACAGATCTGGGGAGGGGGAAGGGGAGTGGAAGGGGGGCAAGTTTCAGCATAGCATTACCTCATTGTGCTGACAGCTGCGTTATGGCTTTCTACACTCTGGCTGGCATGGAGTGGGGACGGGGGCAAAGAGGCCAGCCCCTGCTCCCCGTGGGGGGCTCTGGAGAGCACACGTGTGGGGCAGGCTTGGGGGCAGACCCTGTAGGCACAGATGGTGGCAGATGGGCCACGGGTTAGGCAGGTGGAGGTGCCGGGTGCCTGGCTCCCCTCAGGCCACTCCTGGAGAGGCAGAGAGCAGCGGTCCTCAGGAGGTCCTTAAGCCCCCGCACACACTGGAGATCCCAGCAGGACAGCAAAGAAGGAGAAGAGAGAGGGTTAGCAGGATTGGGAGGAGAGAGGAGGCCTGCAGGGGTGCTGGCGGGGACAGGCGCTACCCCAGCACCTGCCTCTTCCCCACAGAAGGGCCGAGGCTTGGGCAGCAGACAACAAAGCAGGAGAGAAAACGGGCAGGTGAGAGCTGGGCAGGGACAGAAAGCCAGGGCACGAGTGTTGGTGACTGAGGGCTCCTGCACACCAGGACACCACCAGAACAGGCCCAAGCACCTCACAGCAGGTATGCCACCGTCTCCCCAACCTCACCCTTCCCCTCCTGCTCCAGTGGGAGAGCTGCTCTGCGTGAAGCTACTTCCTCAGTCCAGAGCAGGGCTGGGCTCTTGGCCCTGCCCTCACGCCCCGATCCTTCTGCTTCGGGGGAAAGCCCTGGCGGCCCTACCACCGCCAGCACACACACCACACCACACACCAGACAGATGGATGAGCTCCATGGGGTTGGCAAGGCATGCGATGCGGATGAGATGGTGTCGAGGGGAGCGGGCAGTGCTGGCTGACAGGGGAGATACGGTCTTACCCGCTAACCCTCTGCCAAGAGGCCTGTTAGCTCCCCTCAGGCTGTGCAGGAGATGGCAAAGTCCTGACACGTGTCCTCCTGGGGGAGATACCAGAGAGGCGGGCCAGTGTTATGAGCTGTCTGGCTGGGCCCTGCCGCCCAGGTGGGGCTGGGGGCCGGGAGGCTCTGGCCCACCAACTGGAATCTACTGTCTCGGAAATATTTCCTTAGCTGGGCAGTGCCTAGAGGTCAGAGCGAAAACACAGCAAGGGAAAAGAATTTGGGAGTCTCCGAGTCCCTGAGGCAGGGGAAAAACAGAGGGGACAAAGAGGGGACAGGATGGCCTCTTCTTACATGCCTATGGGGACCTCGCCCCCTTGCCCGGCCTCCAGCAGACAGACTCAACCAGAAGAGGAGAACTTTAGCCATATCACTGGGCTTCCTGCTTTCTGCCTCCCCGGGAAAGACCAAGTTTGGCTGAAAGAATAGAGCGCTGCCAGTTGGAGCCTCAGCAAAGGAGGAGCAAACAAAAACCAAACCAAAGCAGATCAACTCTTAAAAACAAAAATTTTATTACAAGCAGGAACAAAGAATACTGGCTTAAATAAAAGGCAGGTGGGAGGTCCCCTCCCCTAGCCAGCTCCCTCCCCACTTCCCAGTACCACTGGGGCATGGCCCAGGGTCCTGACACTAGGGCGGAGCAGCTTCTCCCAGAGGGGACCCGCTGGGGCTGCCATTTCTCAGCTGCCTGTGACCCACTAGCCTCGCAGCAGGGACGGGCAAGATGCGAGGACTTCCTTGTCACTTTCCAAGGGCTTCAGGCCACTTGAAGGGCCAAGGAGGGGGATGGGACAGTTTCCTATCTATTTTGACAAGAAGCTATAGTTTCCAGCAGAGAAGTTTCCTTTGAGCTTCTGGCCCAGATTTAGGCCAACCTTCACTCACTTCTTGGACCACCCTGCTCTTTCCTCCCTTTTCTCTGGACGGAGTTCTCCAGTTGGCAGAGACTCCCTGTCCTCTAGCCACTGGCACTAGGTCCCACACTCAGAGCCCAGAGGAGGGAGTGTGGCTTGTAGAATGGCAGCTGCTCCCCACGGCCATTACCCCATCCTCCACGCCCAGCCTCAGCCTGTCTGGGCAGGTCCCAAGCTCCCTAATGTCCGAGGAGGAGGGAAAGACAGGAGGATAGGGGCTGAGCTGCAGCGGGAACCCAGGGATCTCTTGTGATCAAGGCACGGGCTCCCTGTGGCCATGGCTCAGGCTGCTCCTGCTGCTGCTGCTGGCGGACACCCGAGGAGGATGGCGGGGAGAGGGGCAGCCCAGGGGATGTAGGGAAGTGGGAGCCAGCCACATTCGTACGAGGGCACATGCGAACACACACACACACACACACACACACACACTCTCACACTCACAGGCAGAAGCTCTCTTATAAATTTATTAAAACCAACTTGCCTTCTATTAATCCTTAACCTGGCACTACACAGATAGAAATGTGGCTGACTTTTTTTTTCTTCTTCCATTTAAAAAATGCTATGTAGAAAAGAGGTCTATAAAATTGTGCAAAATACCCAGCATTAATAAACCCGTTTCAAGTATTGCCAGCATGAGTATAACCCGCCTAGCCCAAGACCCCACTTGGGAGAGTGGTGGGGGGCCAGACTGGGATCCCTTAGAGAACCCTCTGTGGGGAGCAAGAGGACAAGGCCCCCACTTCCTAGTGTGCCACCCAGGAATCATGCAGGAGCTGAGGTCTTAGGTGCCCGGCTGGCTGGTG
The DNA here is from genome assembly GCF_002007445.2 of Ailuropoda melanoleuca. Classification (NCBI taxonomy): domain Eukaryota; kingdom Metazoa; phylum Chordata; class Mammalia; order Carnivora; family Ursidae; genus Ailuropoda; species Ailuropoda melanoleuca. Next base: position 6,425,384 of record NC_048219.1, on the reverse strand, counting down.
TGGCTTCCTCTGACACAGGCTGTCCCCCCCCCCACCTCTGCCCCTTCTATCTGGAACCCCAGCTCTATCCTATTGGCCAATTCCATACAAAAAACAAGAACAAAAATGGAAGAAAGAACAATGATCATCACAAAAAGAACAAAGAAGCCCACACACCAAAGCAGCCCACGGAGGAGGCGCCCTCTCCTATAGCCTGCTGTCCAGAGCCCAACGTTCATAGGTCCTGCTGCACCCCCAGGCCCCGGGGCTGAGCAGAGCCCAGCAGCTCCCCCACCTGGGAGGTATCGCACTCAGTCGGCACCCTCACTCACACAGGGCTTGCCCTGCCACAGGTAGAGACTTGGCATGGTCCCCTCGCGGCCTCAGGGGCCCTGGCCTCTCTCTCCTGTCACCCCTGCCACTGATCAGCTGGGGGGATCTAGGGCCCAAGGCTGTAGGAACTTGGGTTTGGGGAGCAGAGGGTACAGCCATGGAAGTGTGGGGAAAGCCACGCAGGGAGGGAAATAAATACGAAAGAGTCTTCGGCGGCTCTGCTTTCCTTGGGTGGAATGGGAAGGGTCCCGGCAGGTGTAGAGCGCGGCAGGTGAGTGCAGAGGGGTGGACAGGCCAGCAGCTGGCAAGTACTGAGCCCAGTTCAGGGGTGGCCTCCTACCATGCTGGCGTCGGGCTTGGCTCCACAGGCTGGCTCATCGCTTCTGATGGGCGAGGGCAACACGGTGTCGGACTGCACAAATCCCCTTCGGTCGATCAGGCTTCCAAAACACAAGAGGGAACATGTGAGGGCCCTGCCCAACACCAGTGATCAGGCTGGGGGCCGAATGGCAGAGTCCATTTTCCAGCCAAGGAAAGACCCAGTCCCAGAAAGCCTGAGAAAGGGGAGCTGATCTCCATCTGGGGCTCAAGACCCTTCCCTTCCAGAAGGGCCCTCTCTGTACTCTGGACACCTGGTTTTGGCCACCGGATTTATTCACCGTTAATTCAAAGCGGCCCATTTGCTGTCTGGCTGCCACAGAGCCAGGCTGCGGGTAAGGGGAAAAGTAGGATGAAAGGGCATTTGGAAATAGTGGGATGCCCATTGTTACCCACCCCCCACAGCAAGCATGACAGGCATATCAGGCAGGACAAACTAGTGGGGTGGGGGTGGACAGTGTGGGGAAGTCTTCCTGCCGTGTCAGACACTGCAATTTAACTCCTGTTCTGGCACTCTGGTGCCCCCTGGTGTGAAGACAGAGGGGCACTTCCCAGCAGGTCTGAGCCACCAGGGCTCTCTGGCCAGGAGGGAGGATATAGGCCACGCCCAGTGCGGCCATCAGCAGCAGAAGGCCAGCGTTGCTCAAGCGTGGCCAAAACATTAACTGTGGTGATCCCTGGGGAATAAGATTACATGTGATATTTAATACTCTTCTGAATATTTTGCACATAATTTTTTTCTACAATGAGTATATGTGATTAACAATTATATAGAATTCTTTTATGTGACAAATGCCTTGAGTGCACTCTGCAGGGGATGGTGGACAGAGGGCTTCTCTGGTGTAAGGAGAGGACTGCTCCTTCCAGAACCTCTTTGAGAGGTGTGGACTCACAGGGCTGCCCTGCACTGGCCAGGCCAGGCCCTGTGACCTCTCCCCGGCACCCCTGGCTTACCTGGGAGGTAGGGGGCCGCAGAGCACAGCACAGCAGTTGGTGATAACACTTTTATGGCTGTAGGGATTGATGGAGGCCTCACCGCCCCTTTTGCTGGACCACGAGCCTTTGATCTGCCAGCAGGAAGGAGGTCTGAATCAGGTATCTCCCTTTGCTTCCATTTTCTAGGAGGGAGGTCTAAGAGCCTGGGAAAAACTGGTGAATTCTGAAACCAATTCTGGATAGACTATTGGAGGGGATGCGTCTTTAACCCAGGCTATTCAGCAAGTGTGGGGGACTGCTGGATGTGGGGGGGACCTGGCAGAGAGGAAGAAGCCCTAACCAGGACAGAAGAGAGAGCCCAGGCAGAGAAGCCTCCAAAGGCAACTTTTTGAGTGCATCCTCTCTTCTCTGACCAGCCACCTGTGAGTGAAGGTCGTGAAAGGGGACAGGGCTCAGACTGACCTGGCTGTGAACCCTGGCCCTGCCACCGACACACTGCATGACCCTGGACAGGCCACTTCTCTGAATCTCAGCCCTCATTTGAAAAATAGGGAACTCTGACAGCATCAGTGGAACATTCGATGAAATCTTTTCCTGTCTCTAGATCTGTGAAGCCAGCTATCGAAGGCACTGAGTTTAGCAAGGAAGCATACCTGCTTGACTTTAACCCACAGTTTCCCAAACTTATTTGTTCATCACACTTCTTTTTACTCAACTCCTAGTAACGCCCACGAAACTGCCTTGGGAGATGCTGGCTGATGTCATTTCTACTCTGTACCAATCATCCAGCACATGATACCCTATCATGAGAGCGAAGTTTTGTTTCCCAGAATGAGAGGCTGAGTTCAAAAAATGTATTTTCTGTTGGTCATGGGCCTCTAAGCAGTAGCTGAGGGTGGCCCAGGCACAAACACTCCCATTTGCTTTCTTACCATTTGCGAGAACAGGTCAGGTCTGGCCCAGCGCTGGGCATGCAGTGGGTGCTCAAACAATGCTTGCTGGTGGAGGTCTGCAAGACAGCCTCCCAGTCCTGTCCTCGCTGTCCCCCTCAATAAGGATGTCTCCGGGAGCCCCTGACAACCATCACGGCTCTACTGCCTCTAAGTACAGTGTGGCTGGGGGCACGGCAAGCGTAGCCATGGCTTCCGGCCACAACCCTGGCTCTGTCCCTTTCCAGCTGTGTGACCTTGGGGCAAGTCACTCAGCCATCAAACAGGAGAAAAGCATCCCTTTTCCTTCTGCCTCAGAGTTGGCAAAAGGACCCCAAAAGAACTCTGGAAACAGTCACATGCTGGCCAGTGTCATGACTTACGGTGGAGCACCGCTGCTGGGTTAGGGAGAAAGCCCGTGCCGAGGGTCCGAGGCCTACCGGGGTCCTAGAAGCCTGCACTGGGTCTCCCAGGGCCAAGCCGTGAGTGCTGGAAGGCAAAGTCTGGCCGCCTACCGTCTCCACCCATGTTACCCCAGCGGCCCGAAAGTCAGGCTGCCCTGCAGCCGCTCAAGCTCCCTCAGCCCCGCTGCCTTCCCAGGACTGTGCCCAGGCATGGGGGTGGCTCCAGCCTTACTCACGTCTTCGTTAGTTGTCAGGTTGGAGGCGACGAGGTAAGTATGAAACCCTGAGAGGCCCAGGATGGACCAGATGGAGAAGAAGCAGATCACCAACTCCAGCACAGTGAGCAGGGTGGTCAAGGACCCACACGGGGACAGGGCCGGGAGCCTCCCTGGGGCCTGGGACTTGCCATGCTCCGCCTTTCTCCCCTGTCCTTCCACAAGCTATTTCCTCAAAAAGGAAGGGAGTTTGTAACCTTCCTGTGGTCCACTCACTTCTCAGCAGGATCACCTCCTGGGCCCGAAGGAGGGTTTGGGAGCCCCTTCGAGAGCAGGACGGGTGATGGACAGTAGAGGGAAATGAGGATTCCAGGCACCAAGAACCAAACACAGGATATGGTCCAGGGAGCTTGGTGTCTCAAGGAAAGACAGGGACTGTGGCTCTTGAGAGTTCCTGGCCACTCCAGCCCCCTGACCAGGGCACTTAGGATCAGTTCTAGCCCAGGCGGGAACAGAAGCAGCTGGTATAGCGGATTATTCTTGAGGACAAACACTAGCTCTACACCATGCCCCTCTGTTTACAGGAGGTGTGGGGACCCTCCCCCCCCCCCCCGGGAAGGGGCCTTGCTCCCACCAGGGCATCCACCCGCTGACAAAGGATATCTTGCTGGTGTCTCCTTTAGAGTGGAGAGGAAGTTGCTTCCCTGAGAGCCTGGGGAAGAAAAAACAGGGCAGGGCATAGCTCAGAGGGACAGTGACCGCAGCCCCTTGACTTGGTTGAGCTTGCTGGCCCACCCCTCCCATTCACCCCTGCCCCCACCCCCAACTCACGCAGCGTCAGGTGGGTGACCACACAGGCGAAGATGAAGGCCGTCAGGAACGAGAGGGAGAGAATAAACGCGTAGAAGAAGCGGTAGTTCCGTCTCCCCACACAGTTGCCCACCCAGGGGCAGTGATGGTCAAACCGTTCTGGAAAAGGGCCAGGGGAGATGGGTTAGCGTGCTGGCCTGCAACCAGCACCGGTGCTTAGAGGCCTCCCGCCACAGCTGGGGCTCTCCTCCGACCCCCTCCCCCCACCCCACGCTGGGCCCCCCACAGTTCCTCAGACGCTCCCTGCTTCTGGACCTCTGTGCACAGGTTCCTATGGCCTCACACTCTCTGTCTCTTCACCTGGTTAAGGCTAGTTCCCCCTTCATGCCTCAGCTGCAAAGCCACTTCCTTAAGAAAGCCTCCCCTGATCCCAGACAAGGTGAGGGCCCTCTGTTATCTGCCCCGTTACTTATCTTCTGCAGCTCTTTGCCCATGTGTTTACATACTTATTTATAATGAGTAGCCTGGCCAAGGACCCCTGCTCGATTGTCAGCTCCAGGAGGGGGCCTGTTTTGGACTCACACTGAGCCGAATCCCAATTCCAGGGTCCAGCAGTGCCTGGTACAAAGATCCACAAAAAAGTACTTGTTGCCTGGCCTATGACCCCGGCCACATGCCAACAACCAATGATCCCCATTCCTTGCTCTAGAACTAGAGGTCCAGGGAGGGGCTGGGCGGCTCTGTAACTTGTGGAGAGCGGGCATGAAAGGCCTCGTCAGAGGGCTGAGCTCACACCAGCACCACGTCCCCAGGGGCGGGGATCCCACCCAGACTGGTAAGGAGAGTTGTCTGTGAGAATATGGATCACAAGCCCACTGCAGGCCTCACACCATGGCCGGCCCTCTTCACCGGGGGTGGGTGGGGCGGGTTCTCAGGGATGAATAACGCTCACTGAGTCACGCACTTCCCTGCCTACCGTCATGGGTGTTCCCTGCTGTTCTCTCACTCAGGGAATGCTGAGCTAGTGTAATGAGCTCACTGCCTAGGGACCATGCACAGTCACCGTGGCTCAGCTTGCCTGGGTCCTCTTGTGTCACGTTTCCCTTATGACCCCCTCCCAGGGGCACACCCTCAGTCCCCAGCAGGGCTGCCTGGCCTCTGGCGAGCAAGAGGAGACAAAACAGTTTCTGGTTCCCCAGCAACCGCTGTGGTTGTGGGTCAGGAGCTTAGCTTCCAATCCTGGCTACATCCTCTCCACTTTACCAGCTTGAACTCCTCTGTTCCCAGATTCTTGTCCCTCCCAAACCCTGGGAATCAGATCAAAGTCGTTCAGTATAGCTGGCCCTGGACCACTGGATGGTAAACCATTCTCTCTCTGGACCAAAAATATCTAGAATGTTATTGCTCCAGTCTCTGGTTCCTGGAAACTTGGACCTACTGAGAACCAGGCTGAGGCCTGGAAGAAGGGTCCAGGGCCTCTCTGTATCTGCCCCATACTGCAGAGATGGGGGAAAGGAATCCACCAGTCCTGGGCTGAAGCCAAGATACCACTGGTCACTCTCTGAGCCTCTCCCCTGAAACCCTCCTCTGTCAGAGCAAATTTGGGTGAAGCAGACTTCCTGCCCAGCTCTGGCTGATTCAGACACAGCCCCGCCCCCATGAGTGACTCCCCTGTCTCCAGGGCTCCCTGCATCGCTCCCTGCATCGCTCCCTGCATCACTCCCTGCTGCCTCCCACTTACCCACACAGTTGTCACAGACACTGCAGTGTGAGGTCCGGGGTGGCCGAAACATCTTGCAGGTGAAGCAGTACTTCAACTTGACCGTCTGCCCATTGATCATCACCTCCCGGGTCCGAGGGGGTGGCCGGTATGTGGAACTGCCTGTGTTATCTGAGGGTGGGAGGAGAGAAAGATGGGGGATGTTCAAGCCAGGAGCCCCAGCTGGGGAGAAGCCACTGCTGCCTAGCAGGGACAAGAGAAGCCTTAGGGAAACCGCTTTCTGGGAACAAGCCACTGGGATAAAATGCGGGCCCAAGGCGGGGAAAAATATTAAGATCTGCTACCAGCTACTGAAACCTGCTGCGTGCCAAGCCCTGTGCTAAAGCTTTACACACCGGCTCACACACCGCTGGCCTTACACAACTTCGTGAAGGAGACCCTGGGAAGATTTAGGGAGGTTTATCTGAATCTTGTCAAGTCCAGATCTAAGGTCCCATTTCCAGGAGGTTCAGGCGATGGAAGGACAAAGTGAGCAACACTATGAGAAAATAATGAGAACCAGAATGTGGGACACCTACAAGACCACTGGCCTGATGTCTAACAAAATCAATGTCACTTCCAAAAAGAGAGGGAGATAGTTATAAATTAAGAGACGTGAACAAATGCAATGCACGATCCTAGATTGGATCCTGTTTTGAAAACCAAATCAAAACACGACAAGAAAGACATTTGGCAGGAAACTGGAAAAGGACTATAGATTAGGAATTTGGGAACTATTAATTTTCCTAGCTATAATAATGGAATTGTGGTCATGCAGGAGGCTGTCTTTAGATTTTGAAGACACATGTTGAAGTATTTATGGATAAACGGTCTATAATATCTACAATTTACTATGAAATGGTTTAATAAGAATTATAAGTATAGGGGCACCTGGCTGGCTCAGTCAGAAGGGCATGTGACTCTTGATCTCGGGATTGTGAGTTCTAGCCCCATGTTGGGTGTACAGACCACTGAAAAATAAAATCTTAAAAAAAAAACTTTAAAAAATTTAAAGAAAAAAGAAAGTAATTTTAAGTATATATGATACACATAAGAGACACTAATAACAACTATTAAATCTAGATGGTGAACATGCAGAAAAATCACTGTATTTCCCACTTTTCTGTATGTTTGAAATTTTTCATAATAAAAATTTTAAGAGGAAAAGAAGTGCAGAAATATATTGTATTCACGGATTAAAAGACTCAGCATTAGAAAAGGATTTATTCTCCCTAAATCAATCTGTACATCAACATAATGCCAGTCAAAAATCCCAGGATGTTTTTTGGGGGGGATGAAATTGACAAATTCAATCTAAAATTCATACAGAAATGCAAAGACCCAAGAATAGCTAAGGCACTCTTGAAGGAAAAAGCTAAAGGACTTATATGACTAGGTATCAAGACTAAGGATAAAGCTCTAGTACTTAAAAGGCCTAGTTTGGGTGCAAGGGTAGAAATGCAGATCAATGGAACAGAAGAGAATCCAGAAACAGACCTGACATGTACAAGGAGGGGCTCCTGGGACATTGCTCATATAGGGTTTCTTGATCTGGGTGCTGATCACATGTGTATGTTCAGTTTGGGAACACTCAACAAACAGGGCACTTGTGATTTGTACATGGCTTGTAAGTCCATTATACTTCAGTGAAAACTTAACAAAAAGAAAGTTTTAAGTAACTTGTCCGAGGTCATGAAGCTCTGATGCTGGCAAGCAGGAATCTGAACCCCGGTCTGCCATATGCAAAAGCTCACAATTCTATCCACTGAGCCTCTTGGTCCCCCAGGCCTCAAAGGACCAAAGTCCCCAAAGCAGTGGCTCCTTCCTGGACAGAATTCTGAGAGTCACATGAGGCTGCCTGTGATCCCCAGCCCTTTGCAATGTTCCCAGCCAATGCTTCACTGGATCTACTCCCCAGAGAGTATCTCCAGTTTGGCCACGTGTCTCCAACGATAACTTACGGAGTGCCTACCAGGTGCCCGGCACTATTCCAGGCGCGTAGTGTGCATCGATGAGGCAAACGTACTTGTGTCTCACATTCCAGTTACCAAATAGACTCTTGCTACGCTGTCCACCACCACCCCAACCACCGCATGTTTAAAATGGAACTAAGCACCCGAACATTTCTTCTCTAAAAGCGGCAGCAGGGTAAAGGCCGGTGGGGTGTGAGGCCAGTGGACACACTCTGAAACCCGGTTTTGCCACTCTCTGGTTATGGGAAATGTCGAAGTCAAATGAACTTCTCTGAGCCTCGGTTTTCTCACTTGTAAAATGGAAGTAACAGGCAGAATGGAGCATGAGTCCGGGCTCCACCTCTTACTAGCTGGGTTTTTCCTAACAGTATCATTTGCTAGATGTTCGACCAGGCAAATCATCATCTCTCTGTGTCCGTGTTTCCTTGATCACTGAAATGGGGATAATAGTAGTACCCACATCACAGGGTTGTGGTGAGGGTTAAATGAGTTAATATACGTGATGTGGCACAAAGTGAATGCTCAAGAAGAACACAGAATTACGAGAAGGAAAGCAAGAGGCGAGGAAGATGAAACACTTCGCTGAGCGCCGACTGTATGCTAAGCACGCTGTATACGTTATCTTTTTGAATCCTGAGAACATCCCAGCAGGTAAGGTTATCACTGCCACCTCCAGGCTACGGTTAAGGAGCCTTTTTAGTGAGGTGAAGTGACGTGCTCCATTCCCAGCTAGGAAGTGGCAGAACCAGGATGTGAACCCAAGTTTCCAAAACTTGGGTTCGAGGTCTTTTTGTAAAATTTAAAGTGTCACAGTGAGTGTTATTTAACCCTGCCTGGTTCCTTATTTCTGCCAGTGGCCCAATCCAAGGGCTGGAAAGAACCTCAAAGAGCATATAACACAGCCCCTAGCACCTAGCAGACACTTGATAATTGCCCCTTCACTGCCTGCCTCTCTTCTAACCCCTTCAGTTTACAAATGAGAAAACAGGCCCAGAGAGGTCAGGGAAGGTGCCCAAAGCCACACAGTCAGTGAGTGGCAGAGTCAGGGGAACTCCGTTTGGACACCCTCTGCACACCCTTCCTTCTCCCTGACCCCTTCACGGCCAGTCACTAGGTCTCATCGGAATCTTCATTCATAACCTTTCACTCTCCTCCCAACGCCCTAACCCAGGCCAGGCCCCTGTCACCGAACGGGCTTCCCCAGAAGACTCCCTGCTTCCAGCCCCTCTGTGTTCCAGCCCCCCCCTGCACACGCCTCCATATTTCTCTAAATAATGCCTTTGGAGTTACAGCCCTTCACTGGCCTCCCCTAAAAACCAGATAAAGGACAACTTTCCGTCCTGATCCCAGGGCCCTCCACAACTGGGCCCGACCTCCGCTCCCGGCTTTTTTCCCACTACTCTTCCCCGAGTCCCTGCAGCCTCGGCTTCTTGCCCCTGTTCCAACCAAGCCATGGCCCCTGCCTTCTCCTTGCTCACCGGGACTCTCCTGCTCCCTGTCCAGTCTCCAGCAGCTCCTCTGAGCACTGCTGCCACGGGGCTCTTGTGCCTTGCACACGCACCTGCTCCCTGCCAGGCTGTGATGGGACTGACGGCTCTGTGTCTCTCCACCTAGACTGCATGGCCCCTGAGGGCAGGGATGGCGGAATAAACAGGCAGTTCCAGGCTTAGAGACCATGAGGGAGCGGGCACAGACGAGAGAATACACTCTGGACTCAGGGAGGCCTATCAAATCCTGACCCCTCCATTTACCCGCCAGTGCCGTCAGAGAAGTTACTTAACCTCTGTGAGCCTGTTGTTGCATCTGAAAGAGAAGACAAGTGACAGCTGTCTGGAAGGCTTATAGAAGGATCAGAAAGAGTACCTGGAAGGAATTGGCGCTTGATGAGTACTTCCTAACAGCTGTTCTCAGAAGGGTCACAAGGCATGGGCTCTGGAGTCTGCAACCCTAGGTCTGAATCATGATTTTGCTACCCACTCACTACGGAAGGAAGTCCCTTCGCTTTCTGGAGCCTCGGTTTCCTCAGCCGTGAACTAGAGAGAAGACAGTCTCAGTCTCACAGGATTGTGGTGAGTGCTCAGTGAGATGACGCAGGACAGCCCCGAGCCCGGTGCTAGACCCACAGGAGTCTCGGTCTTAACACAATTCACACCGGGACGTTCCAGCAGGCAGAATTCTCCAGCTCCTTCCAAAACTCCCGATGCTACTCCAAACCCAACCTGTAACCCTACCCCATGGGCCCCAGGTCCAGCTCCCGTCCCTGCCCACTGCTGGCTTCCAGGCTTGGACACAGGCTTTAGAACCAGACCAGACAAGGGGTCCAACCGCAACTAGCTACATGATGTGAGTCAAGTGGCTTAACTTCTCTGTGCCCTCATCTGCTAAAAAAGAATACAGGACATAATCAAACTGACTTCCTAATGTTGTGAAGGAAGATGAAGTGAGAACTCAGCAAGTGGGCTTATTAGCAAAACATCTAGCACCAGGCCAGAGCTGAATAGACACGAGCCATTATTATTATTGTTCTTTCTACAAAAAACTACATTCCAAACAACTTATTTACCAAACTTCAGAACCCAACTCATCCGTGAGTGAAGGGCAGCCACAGACCCACTTGAGGAAAGAGGAGAAGAAAATTCCTGGAATCCTCACTGGGTTTCCACAGGCCCTCCCCTAGGCAGGGAGGAGACTCCTATCAGTATGTTCTGGCGGGGGAGGGGGGGGGCAGGCTTCCTCCTCTCTAGAACTCTGACAAAGAGGAAGTGAAGCTCTGCACACCCAACTTCCTTGGGTTGCCAAGAGCCAGGGGCGGGGGAGAGAAAGTGACCCCTGGAGCAAGAGAGCCACCCACATGCGCCAACCGCGGGGCCCTCAAAAGTTGGGTCAAAGGAGGCCACACAGGGATACCGCTGTGGAGACTGGCCCCCACTGGGGAGGAAGGCAAGCCGCTGTCCCACTGTTTATTCTCAGGCCAGACCACGCGGACCAATCAGGGCCCTTATTCGTGCCCGGAGCAAGGCCCCTTGCCATTCCTGACCACAAGGCTCAGCCTCTTAAGTTTCAATAGAGAAAAACAATTTTCAAAGTGTACTGATATTCCCTGTCTCACCTGATGCACCAAAGTTGCTCTGGGCTGGGTGAGGGGGTATGTACCCACATTCTACAGATGAGGACTTCACCTCAATAGTATAAGGTAGGGCTGAAATTAGAACCCTTCCAAATATTCTCTCAAACATTGCCAACTACTATGTCAAGATACTGTACAAGGCCTGGGGGTGGCAGGTGAGGGGGGAAAAGGCAAATACATACAGATAAGTCAAATATGGTTCCTTTAAAAAAAAAAAATTTAAAGGGGCTCCTGGATGGCTCAGTCGATACAACATGCGACTCTCGATCTTGGAGTTGTAAGTTTGAGCCCTACATTGGATGTAGAGATTACTTCAAATCAAATCAAATCAAATCACATCAAATCACATCAAATCCTGGGGCGCCTGGGTGGCTCAGGCAGTTGAGAGTCTGACTCATGATTTCAGCTCAGGTCTTGATCGCAAGGTTGTGAGTTCAAGCCCCGCTTTGGGCTCCATGGCGTGGAGACTACTAAAAAAACAAAAAACAACAACGACCACCTTAAAAAAATATATAAAAAATAAAATTTAAAAATAAATTTAAAATAAAAATTGGGAAAAAACGGTGGGGGCGGGGTGCCTGGCTGGCTCTGTCAGTAGAGTGTCTGACTCTTGATCTCGGGGTTATGAGTTCAAGCCCCACGTTGGGCCTAGTGCTTCCTTTAAAAACCGCATTAGCTTTGCTCAATCAGTCTAGAAAATATTTGCTGAAGAAAAGAAGAAAGAGTGGTAAGAGATGTTATCTCTGCCCTAAGGGAGTCTAAGATCTACTCCAAGGCTTTCTGCTTTGGGCTTTTCCCCAAGAAGTAAAAAGACACTCTCCTGCTAGCAGGGCCTTCCTGCTTCCTTCTAGCTGAGACTCTAAAGCCCCTGGGGCTGTGGTAATGAGGGGCAAGGCTCCTCCTCACTGAGCACCTGTGAGAAGCAAATGAATCTCCCACCACTTTCGCCCTCACCAAGGGGCGTGCCGTGGGTCCCTCCACCCCAACCCCAGCCCGTGAAGGGGAGCAGGCAGGCATTCTGCAGTCACAGCCAGATGGCTGGCTCTGTGACTGAAGCCAATGGCTGGCGTGAGAGTCCCCGGGGGCGGGCATGAGCCACTGAGCAGGCTGCAGGGAGGGAAGGCTGGGATCCCCACCTGCCTTGCTGGGTCCTCACTGTTGGCCTTCGTTGCCCCCACCTGTGGAGGAAACAGCTGCAGGGCTGTGGTCTCCCCAGCTTCGAGGTCAGCCACGGTGCCCAGGCCATGGGTCACTGTAACCCCCATCTGACCATTTCTTTTTTTTCTTCTTTTTAAAGATTTTATTTATTTATTTGAGAGATAGAGACAGCCAGCGAGAGAGGGAACACAAGCAGGGGGGAGTGGGAGAGGAAGAAGCAGGCTCATAGCAGAAGAGCCTCATGTGGGGCTCGATCCCATAACGCCGGGATCACGCCCTGAGCCGAAGGCAGACGCTTAACCGCTGTGCCACCCAGGCGCCCCCAGACCATTTCTGTTCATTCCACAGGTTTATGGAGCGCCCGCCACCTACCAGCTGAGGGACAGGCTGGAGGACACAGGAAGAGCGTGGCCTGAGGGCAGAGGGAGCGGGTGAAGTGGGTAATTACAGAGTGTAAGAGGCACTGTGCGTCAAGTCTGGTGACTGTGGGGCAGTCTGATCTCATTCTGAAACCTGGTCCGGCCACTTGTTGGCTTGTGACTTTGAGGAAGCAGCCTAACCTCTCTGGGCCTCAGTTCCTCCCTGGGTGATAATTGTATCAGACCTGTAAGATCGTGCTGGGGATGAGAAATACAAAGGCCTAACCCACAGCTCGTGGATCAATGGTATTGCTGGTGTCATACCCGATACCGGGGGAATGTGTGGGGTGGGGGGCGGGAGGCGGCATACAAGGAAGCAACAAAAGGTGAAGCCCAATTAAGCCAGACCAGGAGGAATGACTCACCAGGGAAGGAGGGCTAAAGGAGGCTGTGCGAACAAAGCAAAGGCACAGAGGCATGAACATGCACAGCGTGGCTAGGGGCTCCGGGGGGTGGGGGCAGGTAGGCTGGCGTTGGCCTCGAGCCTGCAAGCAAGTGCGCCTCTGCGGGCAAGTTTTCAGGAAGGTGGAAGAGGATCTGTTTCTTGGCCATAACACTAAGTAACACTGATTCAGGTGATCAGAAAGTTATTCCCTTTTCAATTTTCTTTCAAGCCTTTGATTCCATCAAGGGGAAAACTCTTGATTTCTAATACCTAATAGCTGTGATCAAGCCTTAAAGTGACTATTTCTGCAGGCAACTATAACCACCAAGAATTCTGTAACATCGTTATGTTTGGTTTTTATGATTATCTTCTACTCGGAGTAAGAGGCTTTCCTTTCGCTTACAAGGGTGATAAAAATTTTCCTTGAAAGATACATTTAAAAACGAGTCACTTAAAGGAAAATACTAAGGAAATGAAGGTACAAGGTGAGATGCAGAAAGGGCAAGAATCATAAAGGCTGTACCCAAATGACCGAACTTTAGGAAATGCTGCTGAGGCCACGAGAGAGTCACCCAAATTCTAAGCCAGGGAGGGTTGGGCCCAAATCTGGGTCTTGGAAAGACAACTGTGATTGAAGGGAGAAGCCAGGTGTTGGGGCCTGGTCGGCAGGGCCAATCCAGGTAGCAAATGAGGCAGGTCTGCCCTAGGGCAGTGGGCTTCACAAGGACCTGAGGGGAGACACTCTGGGCACAGAAAGGCTGCAGTTTGTGACCTGCTGGGAGATGGCAGAGGGAGAGGCAGCCTTTATGTCTGTTCTGTCAGCTGTCAACGTGTCTAGGTCAGTGTCTGTCGCTCTGATCTGGGTGTTTCTTTCTTTTTCTTTTTTTTTTTTAAGATTTTATTCATTTATGTGACAGAGAGACAGCCAGCGAGAGAGGGAACACAGCAGGGGAGAGGGAGAGGAAAGCAGGCTCCCAGCCGAGGAGCCCGATGTGGGACTCGATCCCGGAACCCCGGGATCACGCCCTGAGCCGAAGGCAGTTCGCTTTAACGACTGCGCTACCCAGGCGCCCCACCGATCTGGGTGTTTCTATCGTCTCCCATCGCACTGGGAGCCTCTTGGGGGCAATGTTGCCATTTCCTACCACTTTTCCAACTTGCCAGAGTGCCTGGACTCTGTATGGCCTTGTAGGGTGACCCAGCTGCATGGCTCGCCAGCTGACAAGTCAAGATCTCAGACCAGGATGACCAACTGCCCTGGTTTGCCTATGACCGAGGGGTTTCCCAGGACATGAGACTGGAAGGAGCCGGTCAGCCCACCTCAGACAGTCCTTGCCGGGCGGCAACCTTGGGCTAGAGCCTGTCGGGCTGGAGTTGCTGGCCTATGGGGCCAAAGTGAGAAGCCCACAGTCTGCATGGGCCCCGGTAATCATCAGCACATGTTTATGTGACCAGCACCATCCACCTCAAAGCTGGTCCCCAACCTTCTTGAAAAGGCTCAGTGACCTTAGTCCTTTTTGAGAAAATATATTTCACCCTGATTAGAAACCTCCTGGCCCCACCCTCAAATCTGGCTCCTGTTCAAGTTTCAGAGTTCAAAAGCCTCAAAGATGTCACTTTCCAGGCTTGGCAGCTGTTTTCAAACAAAGTCTCCAACCCTGACATTTAGGGCCCTACGTGACTAATTCCACCCCGTTCTCCAACCAGAATTTCTCTAATTCTCTGAAGTATTCCTCCTGTTCCAGCCAACATGGCCTGCTCAGGGTTCCATGCCTGTCCCCGCTCCTGCCCATTCTGTCCTCTCCTCCTCTGTTCCTTCTGCCTGGAGGGCTGCCTTCACACATATCCCTGTGCTTGAACTGCACCCAAACTTTAAGGTTTGGCTCAAGGCACCTCTCCATGAAGCCTCTCCATATCCCCCAGGCAGAAGATACTCCTGGTTTCTCTGATCCTCTTCCAAAGCCTAATCTTACCTGTGGCAGCTGGTCAGGGCTCCCACCCTGGACTGAGCTAGCCTGGAAACCACCAGAAGTCAGGGTCTACATCAGATTTGTTTGTGGCCTCCCACCTCCTCCCCCTGTACTCAGGAGTCAGCATACAGAATTAACACATAAATGATTAAACCCATACTGCCTAACTGGGAGAAGTTCCAACTGTCTCTCCATCAGTCACCTGGGGACACCATGGAGGGCCCCTACAGAGGCTCATCCATTCAGCCAACATCCCCGGGCCCTCCAACTGGCAGACTAGGTGAACAAGACCTTCACTGTCCAAGAGAGGCTGCTAGGCCTGCCCAACACTTTGTAACAATCACCATACAGCACAGGGACTAGAAAAGAAGGACAAGGAGCTCTGGGAACATGTCATGGAAGGTCTGGCCCAACTGGGGTCCATGAAAGCGTCTCAGAATACGGAATACCGGTGTTGAGATCTAAGAATGAAGTCAGTGTGGCCACCGAAGACCGGAGACGTGTCCCTGTGGCCATCTCAGAAGAGAAAGCAAGGGGTTGAGAGTCAAGGCACACAGTCTGTCTCCATTCCTCCACTCCCTGGCAGTGTGCCCACCTGCCTCAGTTTCTGCATCAGCATAGCAGGGATGTGGGAGGATTTGTGGGGATAATGGATGGGAAGCACTCGGTACACGGTCAAGCACTCCCCAAACATGGGGGATTACAGTTGTCATTATCACCCACACCGCTCACAGGAGGCCAGAGGATTCCAGGCGGCCGGATCTCCAAGCTCAGGCTGAGTTGGATCATAATCCTGCCCCACGATTAGCCCCGACCTGGAGGGAGGAGAAACGGGCTGCCCCTTGGCCTTTCCCGTTGTGAGGTGGAGCGCCCAGCTCAGACTGCAGGCTTCTGGAGAAGCACAGTCCCGTCTAGGAGGCCAAGCAGTGAGCAGCCCAGGGGCACAAGGGGGGAGGAAGCTGGAGGCAGGCAGAGGAAGACAGCAACCGAGGGCGGGGCCGAGGACAGGCCTAGGCAGAGGAATGAGATGAAGAACAAAGGACGAGAGAGAACGTCCTCCCCCTTCCTGCCCACCCTCCTGAGTTGCTCCAGAAAATCACGGGAATGACTTCCAGAGACGGATGCAGCAGGCTCTGACATTTACAGGCCACGGGTCTCTTCAAGGCCAGTTAGACATTTAAAAGCCTGTCTAAAAGCCACCCTGTTAGGGGAAGGAACCGACCACGGACCGGAAACCCCTGAGGTGTGCAAACAGCCACGTCACTTCTCCCCAGGAAGGAGCTGGGGTGGAGCAAACTGAGATGAGGGCCCTAGCCTCAGCACCCAGCCTCCCAGGGGGCCCCACACTGGTCTGCGAGGAATCGAGGACTGTCTGCGGTGCCCAGGAGCACAGGTTCTTTCTACCCACGCTGGCCTTCCTGCTGTTCATTACACATACCAGCTTGTTCGCCATTCCAGGCTTTCACTTTTACTGTTTCTGGACAGCATATTACTGGCTCCATCACACCATTCAGGGCTCCTCTCTAGTACCACCTCCTCCTAGAAGCTTTCCCAGGTCACCTACTCAAAACGAGCCCACTCCCTACACATACTGTGCTCTTCCTCTAGACACCCACACAGCTCAGTCCCTCATCTCGTCACATCTTTGCTGCTTTGCTCAGAAGTCACCCCCTTTACGAAGCCTTTCCTGATCACCCTACTTAAAACCATAATCCCTCCGCCCAGCTCTCACCCTTCCTCCCTGCTTTCCTCTTCGACATCCTAGATGTTTAATTGTTAACTGTCCTTCTCCTCCTGCTGGAACATCAGCTCCAATAGGCCAGGGCATTACTGTCGCATTTGTTCACTTCTGCATCGTCAGCATCTAGAAAAGTACCTGGCACATAACAGGGGTTTAACCGACGTCTGATGAGAGAATGAGTAAGTACACGAATGTTTAAGGGCAGAGACTCTGGTCAGACTGTATGAGATCTCATCCCAGCTATTCCACCTACTGGGTGGTCTTGGGCCACTTACTTGACTCCTCTGAGACTCAATGTAAGGACAGTAACAACAGTCCTTGTCTCATAGGATTACTGGCAGATTAAATCAGATCATGTGTGTAGAGAGGTAAAAACCCTGCCCGGCCCCCGTGAGCACTCAGGACTAAGCCGGCGGCCACTGCAGCCTTCACGGGCTAGCATCTCTTGCTTGCTTAGTTGCTCACGGGTTTATCACGCGTGTCCACTCTGGGGTCAGCTCCGGCCTGCCTTACTGACTACTGTGCCCTCAGTTTCTGGCAAGGTGTGGGAAGAGAACATCAGGCCTCTTCTCAAATCAAGTAGGATGGAGCTGGGAGACACAGCTCCAGCTGGAGGGGCAGCCTCACCGATCTGTTTCTCCAAGGCGGCCGCCTCGCAGACGGTGGCCCGGGGCAGGATCCCGGGGTCGGTGAAACTCGTCTGCAGCAGGCAGCTCATGACGAAGAAGAAGAGGATGGCGGCGATGATGGGGATGGCGAGGGTCAGCTGGCGGGCCAGGAAGGGACAGCTAGAGAGAGAGAGGGGGAGAGAGAGATGAGCAGATACCCGGAGGGCTCCCTGGGGCATAGGGCTACAGCACCACGGGGCTACAGCACCAGGCAGGTGTCGTCATCCCAGAAACACCAGAGTTCGCAGCGCGGAGAGCTTTCCCTGAGGAAGAGGGACAGCTCCGAAGCCAGTGCCTAGAGCAGACATCACTAATTCATCCTTGTACTTTCCCTCTGAGCCAACAGCAGACATAATCAATAGATCCAGCACTTTTTTTTTTTTAATGAGCTGAGAAGAGGGATCTAGATCCTAGCACCCTTAACCCCCACACTTAGCTGCAGCCTCAGAATCCTTCTAAACACAAAGCTTCAGGCAGCCACTACCAACTCGCTTGAGTTGACCATCCATGACAATGTTCACTCACTCACTCACTCCACAAATATTTAGCGAGGTCTTACAGATGCCAGGCAACACCTTCACCAAACAGCAGTGAGCAAGAGCGTTGTTCCCCACCCCTCATGAGGCTTTGGTCTACTGGGGAAAACAGACCTGTGAACAGAGAAGAGCCACATAGGCCTGTGTGTGCTAACATGGGAAAGAGGAAAACGGCCGAACAGTCAGGAAAGTCTGGCTGAAGGAGATAATGCCTAAGCTAAAATCTGAAGAATGAAAAGGGTCAGCCAGGTGAAGGTGGTTAGGCGGAAGAGCATGGTCCGGGCACTGCCACTGTCATCCAAGGGCTGGCATCCCAAGTCAGTGCGTTCAGGTCCCAGAGCCCAGCTGGTGGAGAATGGCCTGTGCACGGGCTGACTTTGAGGCCTGCCCACGCGATTAACCGCTGTCCTCGGCTGTCTTCCCTCCAGGGCCAGAGTGGCACCTGATGGGGTGAGGAGCTGCTACTCGGGGAAATGACAGACTGCTGGGAGGCCAGAATCAGCCAAGGAGCTGGCACAGCTGCGGAAAGCAGACCTGTGGACATCTGCACGCTCTGTCCAGAGCCTCTACTGCCAGAGGCTCTGGCCTCCAGAGAGGCCCTCCCCTTGAAGAGCAGAGACTACCAAGACCAAGGGCTCCAACGGGACCACACATTCTTCCCCAAACACTTCAGTGGTCCCTGGGTCCAAGCCTCAAACAAAGCTGGGCCCTCTGTGTCACCCACATGACAATCAACCAGTTCACGGATAGCCAGACTCTTTGCGGCATGGAGACTTGAAGTCTGAGACTTACAGAACCCTCAGAAACACCAATTCCTGGCTCCCTGATTTTATACAGGGGGGCCCTGAGGCCCACAGCCACATCCAAGGTCACCTAGCAGCCAACAACAGGACTGGTACCTCCAGGCCCTCAGCAAAAACTCTCTATATTCACTCAACAAATATTTACTGTATTGAGTGCCTACTATACACCAGGCCATTCCAGGCACTGAAAACACAACTGTGAGGAGAACGAAGTCCTGCCTTGGTGAAGAGACAGGCAACAAACAAGCAGAAAGTATGCGCATAGTATGTTCAGATGGTGGCAAGTGCTTCCAGAAAACAAGCAGTCAAGAAAGAGGGATAGGAGGGAGGGGAGTGGTTTGTTATCTTATAGGGACAGTCTGGGAAGGAGGGAAGAAAAGTGAGGGAGTGAGCCATGAGATTATCCAAAGGAAGTGTATCGAAATCAGTGCAAAGGCCCGGAGGCAGGAATGTGCAAAGAGGCCAATGTGCCTGGAGGAGGATGCATGGGGAGGTGGGGGAAGTGGGAGGAGAGGGACAGAGAGGAAGCCTATCATCAGGGTTCTGGCTCTTATTCGAGAGCCAGGGAGGATGGGGGGGGGGACTGGGATCTGACTTAGAATTAAAGGGGTACTGTGGCCTCCCTGTGGTGTGGGAAGTGGGGCCAAAGCCAGGCACCCTGCTGACAGCCCTGTGCAATAATCCACCAAACCAAACAATGAAGCAAAACCACTCTCAGCAAGAAAAGCCCCAGAGAGCCACTCTCCGTTTCCCCAGAGCAATGGGAGAACGTGAGCTCACTCCCTCCCCAGCATTTCCCTGTGCCGGGTCCCTACTGAGGTTTCACCCCAGTTCAGACCCAGAGGTGCTCTAAACCCAAGCCCTCCTGCCAACTCCACCAGCCCAACTGAGGGAGAGCAGAGACAAGGCGAGATGATTCATAAGCCCTCCCCAAACCCAGAAGTCCTTTCTCCCTTCTCTGGGAGACAAATCTGTCAACAGTTAAGATACCCACGCAGCCCAGAGAAGATCGTGCTTCTGAACTGACTGAAACCCATGCTGCAGGGTCATGGGGGTCAACTTCCTCCTGCCCAGGCTGCGACCCGGGGGCGGGGGCGGGGGGGACTGGAAAAGGAACTTTCAAAACACTCATGCAGGTCAGCCCAGCGAGATGGATCTGAAACTCAGCCCAGGGAACATGCTGGAGGCTGGGGGGCTGCCCAGAGCTTCTGCCTGTTATATTATTCTGGAACTTTTTATCCACCCTGACTCAGAAAGGAAGCGGGGAAAGGGAGAAGCTAATTCGTAAGAAGTCCTCACCTTGCTTCAAGGGGAAACCCAAGGTTGCAGATACGGGATCTGGCAGCTGGACAGAGTCCCTGGGGGTGGTGTCTTTGTGGTAGTCTAAGCAGCCACAGGCCCTTAGGCAGTGCTTTAAGGTGGAGACAACAGCTAAGAGCAGAAACCAGCATGAAGTGCTGGTTCCTGTTTAAAAGCTTACGTACATGACCTTGTGCCACCCTCATGACGACCTATTATAAAACCCCGTTTTATAGACAAGGGCACTGGAGGTGAAGGGACTGCCCCGAGGTCATGCAGTCTGCAGGTGGTGCGTGGTGGGGCCGGACTGGAAGCAGGTCTGTTGGCTGCGGAGATGGAGTTGTTCACCACACCGCACAGTTAAGGAAGACCACAAAGGATGGAGAGAAGTAGGAGGGGAAGTGTGAGTGTGTGTGCAAAGACTCACACAGCAGATGGCTCAAGCTAGACACCAAGTTTTCCAAGCTGGAAAACTTCCCATACAAAAATGTGACCCTGGGAAGTGACAAGCATCCCCTCCTCCAACCAGAAAATGGAGATACTGTGTGGGCCAATCCTGGGTCACTGGGGATCAAAAGCCCCCATGGGGGCAAATCACGCCAAAGCACTGTGGACTCTGGAGAAATAACAAGGCCCTGCAGCTGTTTCTGACCTGGGACAGGCAGGGGTATGCTCCAGAATGTTGAGAAGGCAAAGAAAACCAGGAGGTCAGAGGTGGGGGGCAGGGGCTTGGCAGAGTCTGAGGGAAGGCTGGGAAAGGATGGGGAAGCTAAGGAAGGTGCTGGAGGGAAGAGGGAGGAGAGAGGCCTGAGAGGCCCAAAGCTGTTTGGGAAGATTGCCTGAGGGCCTAGAGGGAAAGACTGAGGGGAAAGCAAGGGAGAAAGGTCTGAGCACAGAGAGATAAGAGGGGACCCCAGAGGGGGCCCAAAGGCAGCTAGGAGATTTGTGATGGGGCCTATAAAGCCAAAGGACACGAAAGAAATTCAGAAGTTGTCGGGAAGGGACGGAAAGCAAAGACACCTGGAGGGGTCGAAAAGAAGCTGGGGGGTGGGGGATGGGGTAGGCAAGAGGTGGTCTGGGGGAGAGGTGAGGGAAAGGCGAGGGCAAGGAGGTCCGGAAGGCCTGAGCCAGGTTCTGAGAGGGCACAGAGAATGGGGCTGTGGAGGGACACGGGAAGGTGGCGCTCCTGGCAGAGGCTGGCAAAGGCAGGGTGCCAGGGAAAAGCAGGGAAGGATTGGGGGGGGGCGGGCCGCAGAGGATGGGGCATCCAGACGGGCAAGAGAGGATGGAGAGTGGGTGGGGGTAGAGGAGAGGGCCCAGGAAGGCAGGTGAGAGATATGCAAGGGGACTGGGAAGGCCTGGGGGCAGATCCCGAGCGGAGTGCGGAGGACATAGGCCCCAGAGGAGCAGGGAGGGGAGGGTGCCAGACAGGTGCAGAGAAGGGTGGAGCGCCCAGGGATGTGGGAGAGGACGCGGGACCCAGCGGGGACCCAGAAGGGCTGGAGTGCCCACGCAGGACCCGGGCAGGTGGGGCGCGCGGCAGGGGGCTGAGGGGACCGGGCGCCCGAGGGGGCGGGGCCGGGGGCGCTGCCGGACTCACTCGAAGACGAAGAAGAGGACGGTGGTGGTGAGGATGAGCAGCAGCGTGAGTGCGAAGACGCCGCCGTGGCCGGCCAGCATGAGGCGGCCGCCGCAGTAGAAGCGGTTGCGGCCCGGGAACACCTCCCACTTGCGCCGCGGGCGGCGGCCGATGCTCCCGCTGCCGCTGCCACTGCTGCTCCAGCGCGGCGCG